>NC_056728.1:1407397911-1407650411 GCF_019279795.1 Protopterus annectens | reverse complement strand
CGTAGCAGCCACCTGTCCGGCCTGTGCCTTTTTCAAGCAAGCGAGCGGCCAGGCGTCGTCGGAGTTTTGCAGACAGTTTTTCGGTTCCTCCTTTGGCATGCCATGCATGAACAGCAGAATGGCAGCAACAGCATTTTCACAAGTTTTCCAGAAAGACTTGAAAAAGACTTACCTTTCCACAGCACAGGCCCCCACAGCACAGGCCCCACCTCCTACCTCTGTTCTCTGTGATGATGCTTTCAATGATGTGTCTCCAGATCCAGATTCTTTACCCAGCCCAAACCAGACAGATTACATTTACAGGGTGCCAGATACTCATCACCACACCTACAAGGCCCCACTTGCAGACCCAGAAACTATATCCCAGGGTCAAAAGTGCAGTGCGACCACAGCTAAAACCCTATTCCTTCTGAAAGGGAAGAAGCAAGGTTAGACAGATGGGGTAAAAGGTCTACACTTCAGCTACTCTCTGACACAACACAAAAGCAAAGCAGGAATTTCAAAGGGGAGCAGAGGCAGAAACCAATCCAGGAGGACCAGAGGCAGACAGCACGACAGTGGCAAGGTAACAACAGACACACACACAGCCACACCACCAGCACAACCACAGCCACAGGTACTCTAAACAATCACTACCCAAAACAAATAGCAGCTCCTCTAGGCGGAAAGTTAATATTTATTTTCAAACTGGCACTACATAACAAAAGACAGAAAAAGCAAAGACAACATAACAATCACAAGGTGGTTTCAACTTCCACACTTTACCAGTCAAGAAGATCCATGCCAAATCACCTCCAAAATCAAAAGGCTCTCTCTGAATAATGGGAATGAGTTATGAAAGATGAGAGCTGTGGAAAAGTGCCAACAGCAGAACAAGGAAAGGGGTTCTATTCCAGACTATTCCCTAGTTCAAGAAAGGAAAAAAGTTGGCAAGCTGACAACATTTACACAAAGTCATTTGCTTGCTATACAAGGACTCACAACAGTCAATTTACAAAAAGTCAAGGCTGATACCCATCCCAAACAGGGACATTCTTGGGCGCGGAATTGACACAGTACAACAAATGGCATTCCTGACTACAGAAAAAAAAGAACTAAAACTGAACAAGTTAACAGCAAAAAAAAGTTGCAGGCCTTGGGCTTCATGGCATCATGCATAATCTTGGTCCCATTTGAGTGGTACCTAAAATTTTATGATCCAAACACAGACAGTCTAGAACAGAAATCCCACTAATTCCATGCTTAAAACAGGAGTTTGTGGACACTTCATCTGCACATCAATCTATCTAAAATGCTGGCTGTAAACTGGGCAATCAAAAGTTCCAACCATTTCTCTCAGGGCAGGTTGATGATATGGGATGAAACACCACACCACAATGGTTGTACAACACAACAAGGAGCACTCATTCATACCCCCCCTATCATAGGATACTATGTGGAGGACTGACCAGCAGCACTCCCACACTCAGTTACAACATGCAGAATTGGCACTAATGTGGGAAAGACAATACTCTAGCAGACATATTAAGCGAAACATGCCCACGAATGGAAGCTGCAAGCGACATCCGGATCTTAAGACCAAAGATCTGGGAATAATGCCACAATGGGACCTATTACATATACACCTCACCATGGAAATCTTGGACTTTTGCACAAGGACATTCCACCCACTAGCATGGAAAGTGGACTCACTCAACTTCAACACTGGAACTGAAAGGCATTCCCACCTCTTCTCTTGATGATACCACAAGGTACTACTAAAAGAAGGAAGAGCGTCCAAGGACAGTCCCCCTAAGCTCAAAAATCCACAACAACAACACTGGTACCCACAAAGCAAAGAGCGACAACGAACTGGCCATGGCCAATACCCCTGATGCCTTTGATAACTCAGAACAACTACAGCATCATCACTTCCAAAACCTAAAACCAAACAACTGGCACTGCACCAACAGCACATAGCAGCGCAGAACTTTCCCAAAGAGTTAAAAAAGATTATTCTTGATATTATTCTTGAAGCCAAGCAAACAGGACAAGAAGAAACTAAAAACTGGAAAGGTTCATTTGAGAACGAAAAAGGAAAAAGAAAGATGTGTAGAAAATATAGATTAATACTATTATTCTGGAGCCATGCAGCTTTCTTCTTTCAGGGCCTGTGTCTACATTCTCATCCATGCATCAGCTATTTCAGCTAATTCAGCAGAATACAGCTTTTGATTTTTTCCTTTTTTCGTTTCGCCTGCAGGCTCAGAGGAGAAGAATCAGAACTCCTCAGAGGAAACCACCATTACCAGCTTGGGATTTAAGCTTTGTGCTAGAAAGTTGACAAAATATCACCCTTTTGAACCAACGCAGCAACAGCAGACCTACAACACCTGTCATGGAAAAAGAAAACTACTTTCCTACTGGCAATTAGCAAGGAGGGTTTCCTTCAGGCCTTACAATGGCAGTGCAACAGCAACCCTAATCTTCCACCAAGATAGAGTGTCCATGAGGACTAATCCTACATTTATGCCTTTTACATGCTGGCTTGCCAGGCCTAACGCACAACCTTCAACGAAGGAATGCCCATTCACGCATGTCACCACACAGAAGACGTTCTGAGAATCGAACGGGCAACATCTAACTGTGTGGAGACAACGCTACCGCAGCACCACAACCGCAGTACGTATTTATATTCCACCTAAAACTGCTATAATGGAGCTTAAGAAGATTTTGGGAGAAATAACCAGCTTTTAGTAGGGAATATTGCTTATAGTGGGACTGGAACTTGATTTGTATCAATGATGATGTGTCTGGGGGACCTAGATGGGAAAGTGTAACAAAAGAGGATAAATTTCTGAAAATATTTGGTATGGAGGACGTGAACTCTCAGCATTAGGATCTGTGAGAGAATGCATATTATTCTCTAAGGTACAATAACTTTTCTAGAGCAGACAAATTGTTTCATAGAAACACGTGCATTTAATTGAAATCTTCAACACACATTCAATAACTGTTTAGACCATGCTAAAACTAAAGATAAAACTAAAACTAAGATAAAAATGCAGGGTAGTGAAGTAAAAATGAGACAATTGCACCCCCCACACACACATACCTACTTGTTAAAAAGATGGATTTAAGGAATGGGTAGTGGAAATTTGAGAGTTATTAGGGAAAATAGCAATTTCTTCAGAAGTTATAGCTAGTGAGTGGGATGAAATTAAAGTGGAATTAAAAACATAGGATAGAAATAAAAGAAAAAGATATGGTTAAGAAGTAATAGGAATTATTTAAATGGGCTGACAAATGTTTAAGTATTGCAGAATAGGCGAGTCTTTCAAAACTGCAGAGTGCTACAGAAAGTAAATGTCTGGATAATATGCTTGAGTTTAGAAAGATGGCTGATAACCATGTTTTTGATAATTCCAAAGCACAAAACCTTTTAGCATAACTTCTTAGGCAACAGAAAGTAAAAAGGGTTGTTGCCAAACTTGGGTAGCCTGTGCCTATAGAGGTATTAGAGATATTTTGGAAATTTTATGAAAATTTGTATAAAGCAAAGAAATGTAGAAATCAGGAAGAAGTGCACATGGAAATACTTTTGGGTGACTTAAGTAGGCCATAGTTAAAGGTAGATGAGGCTCAACAATTAACATTTGAGACAGGAGGAGATGAGATTAAAATGGTGACGTATAATCAGTCTGCATAAATAGTATTTCTGTGGAAGTTAGGAGGGAAGAAAGTGATAAGGATTTGGAAGATTTTGTTTAACAGTATTTTAAAGGGAGTGAAAGCACCAGCATTGTGAAAGAAAGCTGTAGTAGCTGTAATGCATAAAGATGGTAAAGACCCTTTAGATCCAGCTTTCATACAGGCCTATTTCTATTTTAAGCCATGATTATAGTGTTTTGTCTGTAATAGTTAAAAAAAAATAAAAATAAAAGAGTGTTCCCAAAAATGATAGATATGTATCAGTGTGGTTTTGTGGAGCGGAGGCAAACATTTGACAACATTAATGGAACAACAATCTAAGTGGAAGTAGAATGTGAGAAAATACCACTGCTATTTGTGGGTTTTGTTGTGGAGAAAGCATTCCACTGATTAAGTTGAGATTTTATGAGCAGGACAATGGAAGCATTTGCCTTCACTGAGTTAATAAGGTTAATTAGGAGGATATGTGAAGGTTCAGAGGCAGGAATTAATGTGGGAGAGATCCTCTTTGATAAGTAGTGTCTGAGCAGAGGAGCCAGACAGAGGTGACTGCTTTTCCCTTTATTTGCTTTATATTTAGGCAATTGGCAAACAAAACAAGGGACTCAGAAATTCAAGGATATAATTGGTATGGTAATCAAGAGTAGGTAGATGGTTTTACTTGCAGGCAATATTATTTTGCACCTTATTAAACCATAAAAGGACATCTCAGCAGTGTGGAACATTTTGAGACTGTTTCAGATGTTTTCGGGATATAAAATTAATGAAGATGAAAGAAAAGCTTTAGCTATAAACTCTGTATCCACACATGAATTGGTTCAGCAATACCCATGTTTATGGTGACACTATAAAGTGAAGTATTTAGGAGTATGGATTAAAAAGACTTCTGGCATGTAGGAAGAGACTAAACAAAAATTAATACTGAAACAGAAACTGGCAGCTCTTGTTTATGGATACGGATAGCAAAATACAAGAAATGAAAATGTGTTTCTTCCCTTTGGTTTTATATACAGGTCAGGTATATTTTTACCAACCAGAGGAGAAGTTGTGGACGAAAATTCCTTCAATTCTTTATTAATGTAATCCGAAAATGGAAGCGGGCAAAGGTCAAGTGGGGTAAGCTAATCCTTCCACTAGAACATGGTGGTTTAGGATTACCTCATTTGAATGGACATTTTAGAGCTACATGGTTAAGGCTGATATACATAACACATGCAGAAAGCTGTAATTCAAAGTGGAAAGGGATGATGAAATGGGGGGGGGGATTCAAGAAATAAGGTGAGAATGGAATTTCATATGCAGATCCTTGATAAGAATGACAGCCTTGCAGAATGTTTACTCGTAAAGTAGTAGAAAGTATTCTATGGATTAAGCCAACACGAGAATAGAGAAAGATTTTTCTGATAGGGGTGATTGAAATTAGGGCTACAGACAATAGGCAAGAGGGGGCTGTTATTTACTGGAGAAAACTGGCAAAGGAGCCAAGGTATTGGGAGCAAATAACTAGAGAGGGAAAGGTAATAGAATAGGAAGAGCAAAGAAGACATTTGGACTGCAGACTACAAGACTGCCTTTCCTATCTGGGATTGATATCCGACTACAGGCAGCGAGAGAAAGGGATAGGGGAATGTTAAGTGAAAGACCAGCCCTGGTAGAGTTCTCAGTTGAGTCTAGAACATAAATTTATGTTAAAAAGGGATAATTAGTAGACCATGTATATATTGCTGACAACTATGGAAATCAGTCAGGAGTTTAGAAAGATTGGGAGAAAATATTTGCTAAGCAGTTTACAAGGAAGCACTGAGAAAACATATCTGTGGCTCCATAGTATGCAACAAAGTCTAGAAGATTTATGATTTTGCTTGGAAATGTTTGCACAGGTATCTTTATACCTTAAGCAAACTCTTAAGGATTTTTTTCTTCGGATAGCTGTCAAATGTTGGAGGTATAATGGGGAGGAAAGAGATAACTGGGAACATATGTTTTTGGAGTGTACTGAGTTGGCAGATTAAAAATTCCATACAGAATACTCTATCAGAAATACTGGGTGATCAAATGAGTGTAAATAGGGAAGTGATTGTTTTGAGCTGGGACACAGGATCTGAATTTTCTAGGCATAGCAAGGCCTTGTTAAGTTTAATTCTGGTGGCTGCCAAGAAGCACTTTCTAGGAAATGGAAATTGAAGTCCAAACCATGTATATTTGAAATATTATGTTGTAACAGATAAAAAGAATGACGTGGGATCTTTAGGAAAGGGTAAGAGCAAGTTATATACAAAAAATGGAAATTGTGTGAGCATTGCATGCAGAATAATGTTTTGGAGGAGTGAGGTTTAAGCAAAGGCAGGAATTCATCAATTTATGTAATGTTGAATTGACAGTTACGCAAAAGATCAAATGTGGTGTATAATGTTTATAACTGGAAACCTATATCTTTGTTTTTGAATGTCTTAAGTGATTCAAGAACGCTGTTGTAAAGTTTTATGGTGAATTAAAAAAGTCTTTCCAAGACAGTTCTGTGGTAATTCACTGTTGACATTTTTCTCAATTACTTGTTGTAACATTGATTTCCCTTGGGAAAGAGTAGTGTTTTGTTTTTTTTTCTCTGCCATTTCAGAAAGTATCTCTAGTTGTAGTGGTATTAATGGTTTGGACCCCCTTATACTGTTGGGTGTGTATTTCAGTTGAGAAATTCATTAGACTTGGAAGGTTACACTGACCTATTTTTCAGATACTCAAGTTGTCAAATGATAGTACATTTGACAGCCAGCCTTCCATGCTTGGCTATATGATAGCTTTGATAAACAGGCTTGATCAGTTACCTCCTTTCTTCCTTTCAGGCCTTTACCCAGTGCTTTGTCTACATTCCATTATCACACATTTTTATTAACTAAGGTGCAGACCTTCCTTCACTTCTGTCTTGGTATTTGCCATGCCATTTGTCTTATTTTTGAATGTTAATTATATATATCTTATCTTACACTTTCACTTTTCCATTAAGATTTGCTTTTGTTTGCAACTGTAAGTAAGAGTATTTATCAGGAGGGTCTGTCTTAGGCATAAGTTGTCCCTTTTCTTCAGAGGCCCGGGTTGAAAAGTTGCAAGTATAATACATGTGTAAAAGGTTCAAAAAGCAGATAAAAATTAAAATTACTTAATAGGTTCATAGGTTCATACTAGGCTATCTGCCCGAGGGCATTTATAAGCCTAGCCATAGTTTTGTGGCTTACGCCACCCCTTAGTTTGGAGAAACTATGCCCATTATTTAGCTGTGCCTCTGTCGAGCAGTGACACTGAGGTAACCCCTGGGGTGTATCTGCGATCTCCCATCCATTGGTCAAGATTCCTCTTGAACAAGGCCAGCGAGGTGCTCTGCCTCACATAAACCCGGATTTTGTTCCACAGCATAGGGAGTCTTTGGGTGAAGAATCTATCCCTCCAGCACATCCTCTTAATAACCGTGTCGAGGTTTAAGTCACCCGCCCTTGTGGCTCTGAGGGATCTAGATTTTTTGAGATGAAGCATATTCATCAAATCTGGGTTTGACATGGCCTTGTATGTCAGGCATAGGTCACCTCTGAGTAAGCGGCACGCAACTGAATATAACTGGAGTTCTTTCAGTCGTGCAGCATAAGACAGATTTTTGAGACCCTTTATCCTTTTGGTGAGGAACTTTTGTGGCCTCTCCAGCTGCTGCAAGTGTCGGGTCAGATACATTCCGAATGGGGCATTGTACTCGATCATTGGTCTGATGAGTGATGAGTATAGGGAGACTATGACTTCCCTTGATCTAGATGTGAATCCCTTCATGATAAGGTGGGCAATGTAGAAGGTCTTCCTAACTACTTTAGCAATATGAGTGTCGAATGAAAGGCTACTGTCAACCTGGGTTCCCAGGTCCCTAATAACTTCTTCTGTGTTCAGGGGATTGCCACCTGTATGGTAGCTAGGGGTAACCTTATTTTTCCCGAAGGGTATGACTATGCATTTCTTGGCATTTAACTTGAGGCCATGGCTCTGGCACCAGTTATCCGTTTCTGTGAGACCCTTCTGAAGGATATCTGTGTCTGATGTGTTCTCAACTACGGCGCCCAGTTTGCAGTCATCTGCGAACTTTGTCAGCCATAACCCTCCTGTGTTTGCTTGTACTTCAGAAAAGTAGATGCCAAACAAGAGTGGGCCCAGGACTGAGCCCTGTGGGACACCACTTGTGACAGGCTTAGAGTCTGACATGGCGCCAGCAACTCTGACCCTGTGGGTTCTGTCACTCAGCCAGTTTGCAACCCATCTTGTAATGTATGGGTTTACATTTAGGTTGATGAGTTTTTCAATGATACCCGAGTGGGGTATTGTATCGAAAGCCTTCGCCAGGTCTAGGTAGGCTGTATGGACTGCCTTTCCTCGTCAATGGCCTTGGTGACTGTTTCAAAAAGTCAACCAAGTTTAAAAGGCATGATCTGCCTTTGACAAAGCCAAACTGGGTTGGATCCAAAGTCTGCAAATTCCCTATGTCTTTATTTATGAGATCCATTATGATCCTTTCCATGGCTTTGCAGATCAGGCTTGTCAAGCTAATGGGACGGTAATTTCCAGGGTCGGTGGAGGCACCGCCTTTGTGGAGTGGGACCACAGTCGTGCGCCACTCCTGGAGTGCGTATCCGGAGGTGAGACTAAGATTAAACAGCTGTCCTAACTGTGGGTTTAATTCCTCGTTGAGTTCATGGAGCACACAGCCGGGGACACCATCAGGTCCCATGGATGCTGTGTTCTTTGCCTTGGAGAGAGCAGTTCTCACCTGAGCGTTGGAGATGTTTGGGGGGCTACAATCATTTGGTATAGATATCTCTTCTTTAGGCGGGGAGGGTGGGGAGAAGTTTGCACTGAACCTGTCAGCCAGTATGTTGGCAATGTCTGTAGGATCAGTAATCTTCACATCATTCTGAACTAATTCTGAGCATATCTGGGAAGTTTCCTCCTAGGTTTCTGACATAGCTAAAGAATGCTTTATGGTTGTCTTTAGAGTCCTTAGCTATTTTTTTCTCAAAATTAGCTTTGTATGATTTTATGAGAGCTCTTAGCTTTTTACTTATAGTGATCAGCGGTGTCTTACCTTTTAAGGATTTTGTTCTATCTTGTAGTAGCTTTCTCCTTTTATTGTAGAGTTTGTTTATGGCTGGGGTCCACCAGACTGGATGCTTGCCTTTGGTACAAAGAGTCTTTGTTTTGCTTGGGATTGCCTGATCCATGCAGCCCTGCAGGTGCTGGTAGAAGGCATTTGTAAGTGATTTAGCGGTTTGAGTAATGTTAACCGCCGGCTCAGGGGCCTTAAAGGAGACCACACTAGTCTTTAGAAGTGTGAAGTCGGCTTTCGAGAAGTTCTTTACTGTGGTCTTTTCATTTCGGTGGGGGGGATGAGGACCTCCAGCGAGATTAGTTTGTGATCAGATCTCACCAGTGAGGGGTATACTTCTGGCGTTGAACATTGTGCTCCCATGTTCGTGATGATGAGATCAAGTATGTTCTCTCCTCTTGTGGGGATGGTGACTAGTTGTTTCATGGCATTTGAGTTTATGAATTCCAGGAACTTTTGGGCTAGAGTGTTTGGGCTTGAGTAGTGTTCCCAGTCTATATTAGGGTAGTTGAAGTCACCTAGTATGATGGTGTTCGGAGATACATTTATCCCCTCCAGTGTTTTCAGGAAGGCTATGTGAGGTTCCTGAGTTTGCGAGGGTGGCCTGTAACATGCTACAATTTGCATAGCAGTCTTGCCTATGGTTAATTGCACCTGGATGGTTTCCGATGCATCGTGCGATGCCACCAATCTTGAGGTGTGGGTGTCCTTGATGAATATGGATACCCCTCCTTCTTTCTTGGTAATGTCCGGGTTTTGTGGCCGGAACGCATGATATGAGGTAAAACCTGATAGTGCTGGGGTGCTCTCAGGAGCCTTGAACCAGGTTTCTGTCACAGCACAGACATCGATGTTCTCCATACTGAGAAGGGCCTCGAGTGCGTGCATCTTGAGGTTGAGACTTCTGGCATTGAGCAGCATTACCCTTAGTTTTTTTTCTTTGTTTTGTTCTAGGGTGGTAGGTTTAGAATTTGAGCCTTGCCTAAAAAAGGCACTATGGGGTGGCAAGAGCCTTTGCCAAAATCCGGAATCCCAGGGTGACAAGTGCAAGCCGTCCCTTGCGAAGCAGCGTGGCTTGTCCAGCATGTCATCCCAGGCAGACAGACATTGGATCCCCTTTGAATGACACCAGAGTTTAAGCCAATTGTTAAAACTGATCATCTTATCTCTGTATTGTGGCATCATTCTTGGTGAAGGTAGGATACTGCTCAAGGTCAGGGTCATACCTGCCTGGGCTACATAATCAGAGAGCTCCTCTATGTCTCTTTTCATGTAGTCCAGGGAGGTACGTCTCAGGTCGTTTACACCAGCGTGGACAATGATTGAGTCGTACTTGTACCTGCTGTTGAGAGACCTGAGTGCATGCGTTGTGGCGGATTCTAGCACCCGACAGGCAGCTTACTGTGGCCTTCTCCTTACTCAGTCTGGTGAGCGGGACGTCAGTGTGTCTGACTATGGAGTCACCAATGACTAGTGTGTCTGGCATAGTGTTTGGCCTTAAGGGCTGTGACTGCTTGACACTCTGACTGTGTGGTCTATGTGATGCAGGTGTTGTGTTCTGAGGTGGTAGTTGTTTGGGTGTCTGCTTTGGTGGCCTCTGCTGTTTTGGTAGATTTTTGATCAGAGCCTCCGAGTATGTCTTTGTGTGTTTGTGTATGATTTGAGGTTGTGATGGTATTATGTGAGACTGGGTCTATAGTGTGTGTGGTTACCTTCTTCTCCTGTCTGGTCTTGCCAGTCCTATGTTGAGAGAGCTCAGCCTCCAGTTTGGCCGTATAGTTGCATCTCTCGCATGTATTTGTGTTTTGTGGGAGGAGGAGAGGGTTGTCTGTGTACATGAGGCAATTGTAACATTGCCTCAATAATCCCAGGTTCACCAGCCGAGCAGGAGATGATATTAGCAACTGATCCCTCGACATGCTAGAAGGAATAGACAGGAAAACTTAAAAAAAGGTTTTGGGGGTGTGGGTGACCGAGAAATGGGGTTTGCTTTTTTTGGGGTACTTTTTATAACAAGAGTGCTGTATCGAGGTGATAAGTACTGTAGGAGCAAGTGCTTAGCTATATGAATAGAGAATAGTCTACTTGGGAGTCAAGTAGAGATAATTTATAGTTGGAGGATACACTAAATAGAACAGTAGTACACTTTGAGGAAGGTAGTTTTAAGGGAAAATTTGAAGAGTGAACTTTAGGTAGCCCTAATAGTTTAAATCTGCTTAACCGGCGCTGCCTTAGTGCGCAACGGTAGCAGCTCCGCGCTAAATAGCGCTAAAGCGCGCTTTATAGCAGGGGGCTGGGCAAAACAGGAAATGACCCAAAATGGCCAACAAATTACAAGTTGCTGCTTCTAACCACTCCTCTGAGGACAAACAAGCAGCTCAGTACTCCCCACTCCCACTGGTGAGTAAAGAAACTACCTCTGGCCACACAAGAAAATGGAGGAACACAGAAACCAAATACAAAGCCCAGGGATCAGCAAAATCTGATCACTGGAACAACTAGCAAGTAAAGTTTAGGAAAGGAGAAATATTTTTTGTTTTTGTTTTTTTTTCAAACAGACAGGAAAAATGCAGTAAATGCTTTGTTTTCGACTAAATTGCTATCAAAGGCTGGTACACTTGAGTGTATTAGCCTGTTAGTTACGTTTAAGCAATACTTTAGCCCACAAGTGCAATCAACAATATAAGCTCACAAACACAGGAAAATAAGGCAATAAAACAGTAATAAAGGCACAAACAGTAGTCGAAAAGCTTAAAAGATCGAAAAATGCAAACAAAAAGTTTTAAAAATACTTATGATCAAGAAAGTTGCTTTTTCTGCTCTCTGCTGGCTTAGGAACTCTGCAGGGGACCACGAGGAGCTATGCCAAGTTCTCTAATGCCAGAAAAGCCCGCCAAAGCGTGCCTTATAGCAGGGGGCTGGAAAAAACAGGAAATGACCCAAAATGGCCAACAAATTACAAGTTGCTGCTTCTAACCACTCCTCTGAGGACAAACAAGCAGCTCAGTACTCCCCACTCCCACTGGTGAGTAAAGAAGCTACTTCTGGCCACACAAGAAAATGGAGGAACACAGAAACCAAATACAAAGCCCAGGGATCAGCAAAATCTGATCACTGGAACAACTAGCAAGTAAAGTTTAGGAAAGGAGAAATATTTTTTTGTTTTTTTTCAGACAGGAAAAAATGCAGTAAATGCTTTGTTTTCGACTAAATTGCTATCAAAGGCTGGTACACTTGAGTGTATTAGCCTGTTAGTTACTTTTAAGCAATACTTTAGCCCACAAGTGCAATCAACAATATAAGCTCACAAACACAGGAAAATAAGGCAATAAAACAGTAATAAAGGCACAAACAGTAGTCGAAAAGCTTAAAAGATCGAAAAATGCAAACAAAAAGTTTTAAAAAATACTTATGATCAAGAAAGTTGCTTTTTCTGCTCTCTGCTGGCTTAGGAACTCTGCAGGGGACCACGAGGAGCTATGCCAAGTTTTCTAATGCCAGAAAAGCCGCCAAAGCGTGCTTTATAGCAGGGGGCTGGAAAAAACAGGAAATGACCCAAAATGGCCAACAAATTACAAGTTGCTGCTTCTAACCACTCCTCTGAGGACAAACAAGCAGCTCAGTACTCCCCACTCCCACTGGTGAGTAAAAAGTACCTCTGGCCACACAAGAAAATGGAGGAACACAGAAACCAAATACAAAGCCCAGGGATCAGCAAAATCTGATCACTGGAACAACTAGCAAGTAAAGTTTAGGAAAGGAGAAATATTTTTTGTTTTTTTGTTTTGTTTCAAACAGGAAAAATGCAGTAAATGCTTTGTTTTCGACTAAATTGCTATCAAAGGCTGGTACACTTGAGTGTATTAGCCTGTTAGTTACTTTTAAGCAATACTTTAGCCCACAAGTGCAATCAACAATATAAGCTCACAAACACAGGAAAATAAGGCAATAAAACAGTAATAAAGGCACAAACAGTAGTCGAAAAGCTTAAAAGATCGAAAAATGCAAACAAAAAGTTTTAAAAATACTTATGATCAAGAAAGTTGCTTTTTCTGCTCTCTGCTGGCTTAGGAACTCTGCAGGGGACCACGAGGAGCTATGCCAAGTTCTCTAATGCCAGAAAAGCCCGCCAAAGCATGCTTTATAGCAGGGGGCTGGAAAAAACAGGAAATGACCCAAAATGGCCAACAAATTACAAGTTGCTGCTTCTAACCACTCCTCTGAGGACAAACAAGCAGCTCAGTACTCCCCACTCCCACTGGTGAGTAAAGAAGCTACCTCTGGCCACACAAGAAAATGGAGGAACACAGAAACCAAATACAAAGCCCAGGGATCAGCAAAATCTGATCACTGGAACAACTAGCAAGTAAAGTTTAGGAAAGGAGAAATATTTTTTTGGTTTTTTTAAAGCAGTTTAACAGAATAAATTCAGTTAGAGCACATAGTAGAACAGTATATATCAATAAATGTTTTTGTGGATAATGAGTAAAATCTAATACACGAGTACAGTAATGGTTCAAAACAAAGAAAGTGTAAGGAAAGAAGAGAAATCTGTTTGCAAGAGCATGCTGTAATAAACTGAGTTTTGAAGAAAAAAAAACATGCTAGTAGATGTGATAGTTATACAATCTTGTTTATGAGGATCAAGGTAAAAAGACACATTTGAGAGGGAAATGGGCTAAGTTGCCAGCACAGAAAATGTTTGGATCATACTTTGATGTGGTAGAGGTTGAAGTAAATCATTAGGAATAAGTTGAGTGAGAGGAAGGCCGAGTAAAATGTGGGATTATTTTTGTGAAAAGAGGCTGAAAGGTGTTAGTGTATAGAAGGGATGTGTTGTGAATGGTGATGAAAAAAGAGGGGAAGAGGAGAGTCAAGGCAATGAGCCAGGAGATATTGAAGGGGAATAGATGGTGTAATAAACATGGGGGATGTGAGGAGAAGAGTAGGAAGTGTAGAAAAAAGGGGAGATAAAAGTAAATGGTTTAGGGAGAAAGAATAATGAAAGAAGACAGGCTGTAGATATAATGTATCAGTATAGTGTCCTCAGATAAGTTGAGGCATAGCACAGTATACATACTATGGGTGGATAGGAGTTTGTCTAGCCAGAAGCTGAGCAGGAACACAGCCATGTGTTCATTGGGTATTGTTTTAATTGTGATATTGAAAGCCTTCACCTGAGGTGTTTGAGGGCAAGTGGGATGGCACTGTTGATTTTAGAGATGTACAAGGAATAGAGCAAGTCACCAGCAGCTGTGTGTGATCTAGTTAGAAGTAAATTATCGACTAAAGAAGCTGCCAATTGGATTAGCGTTGAAGGACGTGAGTTAGGCATGGGCATTTTTCAGTTTTGTGAATAAGGTTGTATGGTAGGTAATTGAGATGGAGTCTGGAAATGAGGCTGTTCTAGCCAGTGTAACTGCTTTAGATGCTACACAGTGGTGAGATTTTTGTCACATTAGCAGCTAATTTGGATACATTCTTGTATTGCTCGGTTAGTTTGGTATGGGTTGTCAAAAGGTTAATGAGGATAGACTACTTAAAGGATAGTATTTTAGCTGTCCATTTGGCAAATTTTAGGCTGGAACAAGCCAAGCTTTTCGTACTTTGGTTCTCCATTTCATTTGCTTTTATGTTTGCAGTTCCAAAAGTCCAGACTTATTAGCCACAATAGTTGCAAGTATTTTAAGATAGTGGTATACTCGAAGTTGAGGACAAGAGAGTTCCCAGGGGACTAAGAATTAAGAGAGCTTGTGTCTGAATGGAACTGCAGTCCAGAAGAAGCAGGTTTGAAACTAGTTAGTGTCTTCAAACACCGTAGTAAAATGCAGGATCTGATGGGTAAAGCAAGTATCACTTTGGCAGAAAACTCCAGACAAGTCTGGAGCACAGGACAGTAAGTTCAGTGAGATTCAAGGAGTAGAGTGCTTGCTCATGAAAGTAAAATCAAAGAAATTATACTGAGAAAAGTTGAGTCCTGTCAGGGATTATAGTCACCACTGATAAGAAACTAATACTCCACTGTCTTTTCCATGTGGATTTAATCTATGGGTTATCTGAACTGACTGTGATTAGAGATTGGCCATATACAAAAACTTCAGATCATCAAGCTCCATCTTCTCTAACCATAGTCCCTCACTTATCAAGATTAATTCAGATCTTGTTTACCACCATTCCTGGACAGCTGCCTGATCAAGTGCTCCGCTGGAGTGCATCTTTTTTTCTGTGTGTTCTAGAGTACTTTAGAGTTATCTAGGTCTTCTACCTTTGTTTTTCTGTGTGTGCTTAGTTTTGTGTTTAGTCATTAGTTTTGATTTATGAAGATGTGGTTTAAAAACTGTACAGCTTATGGTTACTATATGCCAATAACAGGTGTGTACACTGCTTGGGGGCTGCCCATCTCTAATCCCTTTGTCATTTGCGAGGGCTTCGGCACTCATGCCTTCAACAAGACGAGAGCCAAGTTGGTCCTGAAAGGACTGTGATTCTTTCTTCTAGCAAGGGGTGGAAGTGTGCTTGGGGTCAGTGGCAGGGCTCCAAGTCCCCAAAGCAGTCAAGGGGGACCAAAAATAATTAGCCCCTCATTTTCTTCTGGATCTGAAGGTCCTAAGGCTGTTTGTTTTCCCAGGGGTTTTGGCACACTCCTCAGATTCAGCAACTTGGAACTGATCACCTTCAGTGACGATTGTGGGGAAGACTTCGATGTTGTTCATGTTTCACTGTTGCAGTCATCACACTTGGGTTATCCTGCCAGGGGTAGCCCTCAGTCGGCCCGAATACCAGGACTGATGGCAGGCTGTCAGTGGTATAAAAACAGGCAGCTGGCGCCATTGCGTCAGTCTTTCTTGCCGAGGAGCTCAAAGCAGAAGCAATTCGCACAAGTGCCGGTCGGCCGCTACCTGAGCTTTCGTTTCCGAAATTGAAGTTGAAGTCTTCTAAAGCTAAGTACCCCATTGGGGATCCTTTTTTATTGCTCTAACAGATGTCAGAAAAAGTTAACAATTGTCTCGCCTGTGGAAAGCAAATACCACACAGATATTTCCATTCTTACTGCGTCACCTGTTTAGGGCCCATACCACAATGTACCTCGCTGCCGGTTTTGAGCTTTGTTCAGTGCTCGAACTATTCGTCGTCGGGCCCTTTTTGTAGCTAAATACTTTCGTTCTCTATCTCTGTATTCCGAAATGGCTTCGGTAAGCCATCCAACTACCGATCTTACGAAAAAACGCAAGGATAAATACAGACAGACCGCACAGGTCCAAAACTGCCGACAATGCTTCTGTTAAGCTAGTTGCCAGTTTGCCTGTACTCAGAGTGGCGCTTTTGCAGCCCCTGACACCCGCTTCGATGGATTCGCAGGCCGCTACCAAGACCCATTCGGAGTCTGGTATACCGCAAGACTCTTCTTTGACTACTGAACCTGCGGATGTCTCTGTCTTGGATGGGTCTGGAGCCGCTGTGTAGACTCTGGGGAAGTTCTTCGCACTACCGCTATTCGACACAAACCGACTACTTCTTTCGCATCTTTAGTTCTTTCTAAAACTGCTGAGTTTCTAATGCCAAGTGTACGAGCTATGCCTAAAAAACAGACGACCCTAACTCAAGCGCCTGCTTTCTTGCCACAATCACAGATGCTTAAAATGGCGGAAGACCTCATCATGCTGATTGGGGAAGCCAGCCTTCCCCTGCTAAAATAAAAAGACTTGTCCCCAGCAGCTTTATCTGACCAAGAATCCGACGACTCTTGAGGTTTCTGATTATGAAGACATGTCCTTATCTGCCTATGAGGATTCAGATGCAGAGGAATCCATTCCTTCTGCCTTCCCTCCAGAGGATTTTTCTTTTGGTGGAACCCTACATACTTAGAGAGCATTTCCTTTGGGAATACCAGGATTATCCTCAGTCCATTAAGAGGCTCAGGGAATTTTTATATTTACCACAGCACAGACTCTTAGCTGCCCCTCCTGTTCTGGATGTTGTGGATGATGTCTTTATGGAATCCAATCCAACTCCTGATACTTTACCCCCTGCTCCCAGGAAACCTGACAAGTACTAGAGAGTCCCGGACTCACAAATTTCTTTTCAAAAATCCTACTGCTGATCTAGAGGTCAAGTCCCAAGGACCTAAAGAAATAAAAGCAACTACAGATAAGAATCCCACCCCCTCGGACAGGGATTCCCAAGCTTTAGACAGATGGGGTAAAAAAGTGTACACCTCTGCAACTCTTGCCATTAGAGCATTAAATTGTCAGTTCCACATGCTGAAATACCAGCAACATACTATGGA
This sequence comes from Protopterus annectens, assembly GCF_019279795.1. Taxonomy (NCBI): domain Eukaryota; kingdom Metazoa; phylum Chordata; order Ceratodontiformes; family Protopteridae; genus Protopterus; species Protopterus annectens. Next base: position 1,407,633,303 of record NC_056728.1, on the reverse strand, counting down.
ACTTGTTAAGCAACAATTATCTACCTTCTGTGACTGTGCAGAAAATAAAGAATTACAGGAGCTTATGCATTCTGCAAGTCAAGTCAGCAAGCATATACCCTGCAATGTGGGATGTTCATCGTGCTATGCTGCTGCAGTCATCACACTTGGGTTATCCTGCCGTCAGGTGGTCCCACAGTCGGCGTGAATTCCAAAGCCTTGGTCAGGCGTCGGTTGTCGTCGCTTCTTCCCTGACGTCAGTGCAGCAGGGGTATAAAAGAGGCAGCCGACGCCATTTTCTCCAGTCTTTCTTGCCGCACGGTGCCCGAAGCAGAAGCAGTTCAAGTGCCGGTCGGCCAGCTCCTGAGATTTTCAAACAGAATTTCAGCCGAAGTCTTCTATGAAGCGAAGTACCCCGTTGGGGAAACTTTTCTTGCCTCAGACCGATGTCAGACAAAGTTAATAATTGTATTTCTTGTGGGAAGCAAATACCTCATAAGGATTTTCATTCTTATTGTATTCCTTGCCTAGGCCCAGACCACGACGTTTCTGGTTGTCGGTTTTGCGCTAGGTTCAATAAACGCACTATTAAGCGTCGGGCTGATACCGCCCGACATTATTTTGGCAGAAAATTCAACTACATTATCTCATCGGAACCTCCGACTACCGCTATGTTTAAAAAATGCAAGGACAAAGACCGGAAGCCTAGACCTAAACTGGATACCGAGGTCTCTGTTAGGCCTGCCGCCGGATCTTCGGTATTCAGTGAGGTGCCTACGCAGCCCCTGACTTCCGCAGATTTAGAAAGTACGACTACCTCTCAGTCAGAATCTACTGGGCCACTGGAGCAGATTCCTCCTCAACTCGCGGACGCCAGCCCTGGCGACGATCCAGAGACTATGGACAGGCCTTCAGTTTCAGAAGGCGTCTTTAAACCGACGACTCTTTTTGTTAAGTCATACGCTAAGCTTCCAAAGGTTAAGAAACCAGGTCCACAGACTCCCATAAAGGCCCTTATGCCTAAAAAAACAGATGCTCAAAATGGCAGAGGACCTGATTACCCTTATCAGAGGTTCACAGCCCCCTCCTAACAAAAGGCCTAGACTGGAGGAAGACTTACCGCCTTCTGACCAGGAATCCATTTCCTCAGCAGACTCTGAGGAACAGGACTACCCCTTCCCTCTCTATGAAGACTCAGATGCTGAGGAGTCTATTCCCTCTGTTTCCCCCCCCTGAAGACTTCTCTTTTGGGGAACTGGGAAGGACAGGATTACTCTGACTCCAAGAAAATGCTCCGTGAGTTTCTTCTTTTGTCTCCGCATAGACCCCTAGCCATTCCTCCTGTTTTAGACATTTTGGATGATGTCTACACTGAATCCAGTCTAAATCCAGATTCCTTACCTCCAGCACCACCTAAACCAGACAGATACTATCGAGTCCCTGACTCTCACAAATTTTTATATAAAAGCCCTGCTGCAGACCCAGAAACCATTTCCCAGGGTCCCAAAGGGATTAAGGCCTCTACTGCTAAGAATCCACTACCTGCAGAAAGAGATTCCAGGGCATTAGAAAGATGGGGGAAAAAAGTGTATACCTCTGCCACTTTGGCCATGAGGGCATTAAACTGTCAATTCCACATGATTAAATACCAGCAGTACTTGCTTACTCAGTTAAAACAGAAATTGATCCCTCAAACACTAGATTTCAAAGGGATGCAAGATTTGTTGCATGCAGCAGAACAAGTGGGAAAAAATACCTTGCAGTGTGGTTTTGATTCTTTGGAGGCCTCGTGTAGAGCAGCAGTCACAGGGTCTGTAATACGTAGACATGCTTGGCTAAAAGAGCAGACCTTACCAGAACATATCAAAACAAAGTTACTGGATGCTCCACTGCAAAAGGATGCATTATTTGGTGTCCAAGCAGAGGAAGTTTTAAAAGAAGATGGAAGAAAAGGCAAAATCAATGCAAACGGTTAAAGATTTTTTACAGGTACAACCTTCTCATTTCAGCAGAAACTGGCCATCAAAAAACTGGTCCTTTCCTGCTTCAGACAGACCCCAAAGGGGCAGGTACAGACACCCTAGGGGCAGAGGCCAGGCACAGGGTACCTTCAGGCCTAGACAATGGCAAACAACAACTCAAAGAGGGGGAGACGACAGATCTCAACCCTTCAGAAAACAAACTCAATGACTTTACTCTTCGTCTGCCAAGCAAAATTGCCCAGGCAGCACCTCTAGGAGGAAAACTGGCTCTTTTCCCACAAAATTGGCACATCATAACCAAGGACAAATGGGTTCTGGATATTATTACCCGAGGCTACATATTTCATTTTCGCACTTTACCACGGATGAGAGGCATGCCAAATCTGCCAACAAACCAATGGGCAGAGGCACAAAAGCAAATTTCAGCTCTCATGAACATGAAAGCAATTCAAAAGGTACCTGCAAAAGAGCAAGGTCAAGGATTTTACTCAAGACTGTTTCTAGTACCAAGAAAGGACAAAGCCTGGAGACCCATCTTAGACCTTTCAATTCTAAACACGTACCTGGACATTCCCAAATTCAAAATGCTCACACTACAGCAACTTCTTCCCATGCTGGGCAAGAAGTCTTGGCTGGTAACGTTGGACCTCCAAGAGGCATACCTGCATGTCCCTATCAGACAAGATTGCAGAAGATGCCTCAGGTTTTTGGCAGGCACAATGCATTATAAATTCTCTGCATTGCCCTTTGGCTTATCTACTGCACCCAGAGTATTCACGAAATGCCTGGCATCAGTAATTGCGTACTGCAGACAGCGAGAAATACAAATTTATCCATATCTGGACGACTGCCTGATCCAAGCGGACAGCAAAGACATCCTACTACAGCATCTGGCATTTGTAACAAAGTTGCTATGTTGCCTAGGGTACACAGTAAACAAAAATAAGTCAAAACTAATACCCTCACAAGAAATAATTTTCCTGGGTGCCAGCTTGAATACAACGGCCCAGATGGCTTACCTCACGCCAGACAAGCAGAAACAACTGGCTCAGTACTTCAAAAAGATGGCAACTTCTACCCAGCTCACTGCAAGGAAATTCCTGCAGGCATTGGGGTACATGGCATCCTGCATTCAACTAATTGCATATGCAAGACTGCATATGAGAAAACTACAATGGTACCTAAAAAGTGTATGGTCCCAACACAGACACAGCCTCGAAGCAACTATAACTCTCATTCCCTGCCTTCAAAAAGAGTTTATATGGTGGGCTCAAGCATGCCAAGCAAACAAGGGCCTTCCTTTTGTCTCACCTACTCCAAACCAAACCTTGACAATAGATTCATCAGACTACGCCTGGGGTGCACACATGGCAGGACAATGCATACAGGGCAAATGGTCTGCAAACCAAAGGCCACTACACATCAATCAAAAGGAGATGCTAGCTGTAAAAAATGCACTAACAGCCTTCAAGGACCTTTTGCATCCAGGACAACTTTTAATAAGGACGGACAACACCACAGTTATGTGGTACATAAACAAACAAGGAGGGACGCACTCCTACCCACTATGCAGACAGGCAATGGACTTGCGGAACACAGCATTAATTTACCAAGTACAACTGCAAGCACAGTTCCTGCCAGGAAAAGAAAACATTTTGGCAGACAAATTAAGCAGAAATTTGACAGACCCTCATGAGTGGAGACTACACCCACAAGTATTCTCAATGATAACTCAAAGGTGGGGAACACCAGACATAGATCTGTTTGCCTCATCCAACAATTGCCAGCTACAAAAATTTTGCACAAGGACTTACCATCCCCTGGCCTGGAAAGTGGATGCCCTATCTTTCAATTGGACAGCATTGTCAGTCTACGCCTTCCCACCTCTGCCTCTACTCACCCAGGTATTACTGAAAACCAGATCAGAGAGACCACAGATGATCCTCATTGCCCCGGACTGGCCACGTCAACACTGGTACCCACTTCTATGAAACTTGACACTCAGCCCTCCATGGATCTATGCTCAATTCCCTCTGCTGTTAACCCAACAAAACTCTCAGATCCTTCACAGTCAGCTAAGGACCTTAAATCTAGCTGCATAGAAAATACCTTAAATTATCAAACAACAGTTCTCTCAAAGGACGTCCAGAATGTCATTTTGGAGGCCAGGAGGCCCAGCACCAGGAAAACTTACTCAGACAAATGGAAAAGATTTTGTGTATGGAGCCAAGCCAGAAGCCTAAATCCTGACATCCCAAATATTCCGCACATACTCCAATATCTAACTGAGATGCTAGACAAAGGCGTTTCTTTCTCATCCATAAAGATCCATGCTTCAGCCATTTCAGCTCGATATGATACGGTTCCTCCCATTTTCTCTCATCCTTTGCTAAGGCAGTTTCTCAGAGGGGCAAAAAATATAAGACCCCCCAGAAAACCACCTACTTCAACTTGGGAATCTAAATTTTGTTCTGGAAAAGTTAACACTTTCTCCTTTCGAACCAGCCTTTTCAGCAGAGCTTCAATACTTGTCATGGAAGACGGCCCTGCTGCTGGCTATCACCTCAGCACGCAGTGTCTCAGAACTGCAGGCACTTATGGCAGTGGAACCTTTCATAATTTTCCATCAGGACAGAGTATTTTTACGCACCCAACCCTTCCTTCATGCCAAAGGTAGTATCCAGTGTGGCTCTCAATCAGATCATACACTTGCCCACCTTTTATCCAAACCCACAGAATAAAGGAGAAAGACTCCTTCACTCTTTGGACATTCACAGACAGTTGCGTTACTATTTGGACAGGACAAAGGCCTTCAGAAAATCTGACCAACTCCTTGTATCCTATGCACCAGGCTCAGAAGGAAAGGCTATTTCAAAACAGACCATCTCCAAATGGATAGCACATTGCATCCGCTTTTGCTCCTCACACCACGGGAAAGCAGTGCCTGCTAGTATTAGGTTTCACTCTACCAGGGCTACAGCAACCTCAGCAGCCTTCTTCCGAGGAGTCCCAACAAAGGACATTCTGGAGGCAGCTACCTGGAGTTTAGTGCACACCTTCACCAAGCATTACCACCTTCCTCTGTACTCAAAAACCAGAGCTGGGTTTGCTACTGCAGTTCTGCAGGGCATCTTAGCTGCACCTAACCCAGTTTAGCTCCTACCACCCAACCATAGCTTTGGGACTCTACCCAAGTGTGATGACTGCAGCAGCATAGCACGATGAACATAGTACAGTTTTGTACCTACCATAAATGTAGATGTTCGAGTGGTTATGCTGCTGCAGTCCAGGTTACCCTCCAATCCCCTCTACCTAACGAGGCTTTTCTTACACCTCCATGTACTTCAACCTTTGGGATGCATGTCTATATGGTGTATTTGCTTACAACTTGTACCATTGTTTTGCACTAAGGTATGTTTTGCAAGCTTCTTATTTTGCCTTCTTAGTTTGGGGCACCTGACATCTGGGACAAGAAAAACTGAAGAAAATGGTGTTGGCTGCCTCTTTTATACCCCTGCCGCACTGATGTCAGGGAAAAAGGGACGACAACCGACGCCGGACCAAGGCTTTGGAATTCAGGCCGACTGCGGGACCGCCTGACGGCAGGATAACCCAAGTGTGATGACTGCAGCAGCATAACCACTCGAACATCTACATTTATGGTAGGTACAAAACTGTACTTTTGATGCCTTAGAAGCATCTTGCAGGGCAGCAGTCACAGATTCTGTACTTAGAAGTCATGCCTGGCTTAAGGAGCAGACCTTACCAGACCATGTCAAATTAAAATTATTGGACGCACCTCTGAACAAGGACAACCTGTTTGGCACCAAAGCAGAAGAGGTTTTTAAAAAGATGGAAGAAAAAGCTAAGTCTTTGCAGACAAAGATTTTTTGCAAGTGTAGCCTCCAAGATTCAGTAGGCATTGCCCCTCCAAAACCTTGGTCCTTTCTATCCCCTTCAAGGTCACCTCAAATTAGACCTAGGGGAAACAGACCCCCCCCCCCAGACTACAGTTTCAGGGTATGTAGAGATCTAAGCAATGGAGTACCTCCACTTCTGAAACAGGAAGTGCTAAGCCACCCCCTTATCGAAATAATTCACAATGACGTCTCAACTCCACCCCTCACCTCTGCCCAATTGCTCGTGCCCCTAGGTGGAAAACTTGCCCACCATGCACAAAATTGGACCTCCATCACCAACGATCGACGGGTCCTCAACATAGTATCCCAAGGGTGCAAATTTTATTTCACATGCTGCCAACCCCAGAAGGGTTCCCAGACCTTCCTCCAAACCAGTGGGCAGAGGCACAAAACCAAGTTCAGTCCCTGCTCTCCATAAGGGCAATTCAGCCTGTCCCTGCAGAACAGATAATCCAAGGTTTTTATTCCAGACTTTTCTTGGTACCCAGAAAAGAGGGCACCTGGTGCCCAATCTTAGATCTATCCATTCTAAACACCTTCCTGGTGGTAGCAAATTTCAAAATGCTCACCCTACAGCAGCTTCCCCCTATGCTGTCCAAAGATGCCTGGTTAGCCACCCTAGACCTAAAGGAGGCCTATCTGCACATCCCAATCAGGGACTCCTGCATGAAATATCTACGTTTCAGGGCAGGATATATGCATTATCAGATGTTCTTCATGTTTCACTGTTGCAGTCATCACATTTGGGCTATCTGCTTGCAGTAGCCCTCAGTCTGGTTATCTGCTTGCAGTAGCCCTCAGTCAGCCTGCTTAACAAAGTCTTAGGTCCTGCATTGGTTGCTGTCTCATCTTCCATGACGTCAGGTTGTCAGGGGTATGAAGCATGCAGCCAATGCCATTACGTCAGTCTTTCTTGCCGTGCGGTGCCCGAAGCAGAAGCAGTTCGCAAGTGCCAGTCTGCCGACTCCTGAAATTTTCGTTTTCAAGTTTCAGAATCAAAGTCTTCAACTAAGCGAAGTACCCCATTGGGGAAACTTTTTCTTGCTCTAAACTGATGTCAGTAAAAGTTAATAATTGTATTTCTTGTGGAAAGCAAACATCTGATAAAGATTTTCGTTCGTACTGCATTCCTTGCTTAGGCCGTGACCACGACGTACCTCGCTGTCGGTTTTGTGCCTTATTTAAACAACTAACTATTCGTCGTCTGTTTATTTACGCTTCTAAATATTTTGGTACTCGGTCCAATTATCCAGATATGGCTTCGGTAAGCCATCCGACTACTGACATTCCGAAAAAATGTAAAGATAAAGACAGAGACCGCATAGGTCCAAAGCTGCCGATGATGCTTCTCTTAAGCCAGTCACCAGTTCGCCGGTACTCAGTGAGGTGCTTTCGCAGCCCCTGATACCCACTACTTCAGATTCGCAGGCCTCTACTGAGACCCATTGGGAGTCCGGTATGCCGCGAGATGCTTCAGCTGTGGAACCTGCGGATGTCTCTACCTTGGATGGGTCCGGAGCCGCTGTGCAGGCACCGGCCTCTGAGGGTATATTCTGGCCTGCTGACTTGCATGTTAAACCGACACCATCTTCTTCAAGGCCCAAAACTCGATCCATGCCTAGAAAAACAATACCCAGACCGCATGGTCAGGCCTCTATGCCTAAAAAGCAAATGATAAGAATGGCTGAACACCTTATTACTGTAATCAGGGGAAGCCACCATTCCCCCTCTGAGACCTTGGACTGAGTTTGCTTATGATTCTTCTGATCAGGACTCTGAAATTTGTTTCCTCTGATGACCAGGATATACCCTTATCTACCTATGAGGATTCTGATGCATAGGACTCTATTCCCACTGCTTCCCCTCCAGAGGATTTCTCTTTTGGTGAATCCTTGCATACTGTTAGGGAGCATTTCCTCTGGGAAAGCCAGGATTACTCTGACTCTAAAAAGAGGCTTAAGGATTTCTTACTCCTGCTCCAACACAGGCCTTTAGCTATTCCCCCTGTACTGATCATTGTTGATGATGCCGTTTCGGAATCTAGCTTGGCCCCTCATTTTCTACCTCCTGCTCCCAGAAAACCAGATAGATATTACAGGGTTCCTGACTCACAAGTTCCTCTTTAAAAATGCTACCGCGGATCCTGAGACAATTTCACAGGGACCCAAGGGCATTAAGGCTACTACTGCCAAAAATCCTACCCCCTCTGATAGAGATTCCAGGGCGCTGAATAGATGGGGTAAGAAGGTATACACTTCTGCAGCCTTGGCCATCAGGGCCTTAAACTGCCAGTTTCATGTGTTAAAGTATCAGCAGCATATTATTCGATGACTTAAACAGAAAATTATGTTGATTCCTGACTGTGCTGAAAATAAAGATTTAAAGGATTTAATGCATTCTGCTGAACAAGTCGGAAAACATACTTTGCAATGTGGTTTTGATTCACTAGAGGCATCTTGTTAGGGCTGTTGTCACTGGGTCTGTACTTAGAAGGCATGCTTGGCTTAAGGGGCTATCTTTGCCAGGTCATGTTAATGCTAAATTGCTGAATGCTCCCTTAAACCAAGACTGCCTGTTTGACAACAAAGCAGTAGTAGTACTTAAAAAGGTGGAGGAAAAAGCTAAATCTGTGCAAACTGTTAAAGATTTCCTGCAAGTACAGCCTCCCAGATTTAGTAGGCATTGGCCCTCTAAAAATTGGACCTTTCCTGCCTCTTCCAGGCCGCCTCAGTCCAGACCCAGAACCAGCAGAACTCACAGGCTTCAGTCCCAAGGTACTCACACACACAAGGGGCCTCCCACTTCCAAAGCAGGGAGTGGTAAGACTCCCCCTATGGTAAACTGTCTCAATGACTTAACTTTTAAATCTTCCAAGCCCTGCACAACTGAATGTTCCTTTAGGGGGAAAGATTGCCCAGCAGGCAAATAATTGGGAACTCGTTACCCAGGGCAAATGGGTTTTAAATATAGTTTCCCAAGGATACAGATTCCACTTTCACGCCTTACCAACCCCAAACGGTTGGCCAGATCTACCCCCAAATCAGTGGGCAGAGGCTCAAAACCAAATTCTCTCTCTTAAGCATCAGGGCTATTCAACCTGTTCCAGAAGAGGAAAGGGGACAAGATTTCTAGTCAAGACTTTTCCTGGTGCCCAGAAAAGACAACAACTGGTGTCCTATCCTGGACCTCTCTATCCTAAACACATGTTTGGTGATCCTAAAATTCAAGATGCTAACACTTCACCAGTTGCTACCTATGCTAGGCAAGGATGCCTGGTTGGCAACACTGGATTTAAAAGAAGCCTACTTGTACATCCCAATAAGGGAATCTTGCAGAAGATACCTATGCTTCAAAGCAGGTTACATGCACTATCAGTTCTCTGCACTGCCCTTTGGCTTATCTACTGCGCCCAGAGTATTCACAAAGTGCTTAGCTCCAATCATTGCATTTTGCAGGCAAAGAAATATCCAAATATATCCATACCTGGATGATTGTCTAATTCAGGCAGAAAGACAGGACATACTATTGAATCATCTGGCGTTTGTACAGAAATTGCTAACTTCTGTGGGGTACACCATAAACAAAAAGAAATCTCATCTGGTACCCTGCCAACAAATTGTATTCCTGGGAGCAAGCTTGAACACAACTTCCCAGATGGCCTTTCTCACGCCAGAAAAACAAGTTCATTTGACAGCCTACTTCAAACTACTGCCCACAAAGACACAGCTATCTTCAAGGAAAATACTGCAAGCCCTGGGGTTCGTGGCCTCCTGCATTCTCCTAATTCCATATGCAAGACTGCATATGAGGAAAACTACAGTGGTATCTAAAAAGCCTATGGTGTCAATATTCTCAGGATCTAGAAGCAGTGATTCCTATCATACCTTGTCTACAGATAGAGTTCCCTTTGGGGGCAGAGGCCTGTCACCAAAACAAGGGACTGCCATTCACTCTACTTCCTGCCGCCAAACCCTAACAACAGATGCATCAGGCTATGCATGGGGGGCTCACTTGGCAGGGAAGTGCATTCAGGGCAAATGGAACCCAAGTCAAATGCACCAGCATATCAATCAAAAAGAAATGTTAGTGACAGCCTTCAAAGACCACTTTCTTCCAGGGCAATTAATGGTGAAGACGGACAACACCACTGTTATGTGGTACATAAACAAGCAGGGGGGAACCCACTCATACCATCTCTGCAGACTAGCCATGGCTTTGTGGAACATAGCCTTGAGCTACCAAGTGCACCTACAGGCTCAATTCCTGCCAGGAAAGCTAAATACACTAGCAGACGAACTAAGCAGAAATCTCATGGATCCACACGAGTGGAAACTGGAGCCAAAGATATTCAACATGTTTAGAAACAAATGGGGGAGCCCAGATACAGACCTGTTTGCCTCCCCCCAGAACTACCAATTGGAAAAATTCTGCACAAGGGCTTCCCACAAGCAAGCTTGGAAAGTGGATTCCATGTCCTTCACCTGGAAAAATCTATCAGTTTATGCATTTCCCCCTCTGCCTCTCAAAGGTACTACTAAAGATAAAACAGGACAAACCAAGGACGATACTGATTGCACCAGACTGACCTCGCCAACACTGGTGTACCCCCTTTTGTGCAGTGTGTCACTGCTAGCTCCATGGCACCTGCCTCAGACCCCTGCCCTGCTGTCCCAGCATGAGGGGCAGATTCTGCACCCACAGCTTCAAACCCTCAACTTGGCAACCTGGCTAATTGCCTGATCTCTCCATTACTATCCCTCAGTAAGCAAGTGTTGGATGTCATTCTGGAGGCAAGGAGGCCTAGTACTAGAAAATCCTATGCTGAAAAATGGAAAATATTATGTTCCTGGAAGCAGTCTCAGGGGATGGGCACAGCAGTGCCCAATTTACCTCAGATTATTCAGTACTTAACTGAGATGCTGCCCAAGGACCTTTCCTTTTCCTCCATTAAAATTTGTGCCTCGGCCATTTCAGCTCATTACAACACAGATCCACCCCTCTTCTTTCATCCATTGCTGAAGCAGTTCCTCAGAGGGGCCAAAAACTTAAGACCACCCAGGAGAGCCCCTACTCCAGCCTGGGACCTTAACTTTGTATTGGAAAAAACTCACTCTACCTCCTTTTGAGCTAGCTGCAAATGCAGAGTTGAAATTCCTTTCTTGGAAAACAGCCTTCCTTTTAGCCATCACTTCAGCTAGAAGGGTGTGTGAATTACAGGCCCTCATGGCAGTGGAGCCTTTCATCATATTTCATGCAGACAGGGTGTCCCTCAAGACCAGTCCCTCCTTCATGCCCAAGGTGGTATCCAGTGTGGCCCTTAATCAGTCCATTCATTTTTCAGCCTTCTTTTCAAATCCACAGAACAAAGGGAAACAAATGCTGCACTCCTTAGATGTGCACAGACAGCTTAGGTTTTATTTGGACAGGACTAAACCTCTCAGGAAATATGAACTGCTGGTTGCATTTGCTGCAGGGGCAGAGGGGAAGGCCATTTCAAAGTAAACCATTTCTAAATGGATATGCCATTGCATTAATTTCTGCTATAAGCACCATGGAAAACCTACCCCACAGGGGATTAGACCTCATTCAACCAGGGCTGCATCTACCTCTACAGCCTTTCTCAGAGGTGTCCCTACCAGGGACATCCTAGAAGCTGCTACCTGGAGTTCTGTACATACCTTCACCAAGCATTACCATTTGCTATTTTTTTCTAAATCCAGAGCTGGCTTTGCCACTGCAGTCTTGCAGGGCCTTATAGCTGGTCCTAATACTATCTCATTTCCTCCTCCCATTCTTAGCTTTGGGAATCTACCCAAATGTAATGACTGCAAAAGTGAAACACGAAGAACATAGTACAGTTGTGTACACTTGCCATAAATATAGATGTTTGAGTGTATTCACTGTTGCAGTCCTAGTTACCCTCCCTCCAGCCCCCTGACTTCTATTGGCTATACCTTTATTCTTGCTTTCTATGCTTAAAGCTTTTCGGTGTATTTGCTTTTTTGTTGGAGGTCTAACTTTGTATATATAAGTGCTTCCCATTATGGGGGCACCTGACATCTGGGGCAAGAAAAACTGATGTACTGGCATTGGCTGCATGCTTTATACCCCTGACGACCTGACGTTATGGAAGATGAGACAGCAACTGCTGCAGGACCCAAGACATTGTTAATCAGGCTGACTGAGGGCTACTGCAAGCAGAAAACCCGACTTAGGGCTACTGCAAGCAGAAAACCCGACTGAGGGCTACTGCAAGCAGAAAACCCGACTGAGGGGCTACTGCAAGCAGATAAACCCGACTGAGGGGCTACTGCAAGCAGATAAACCCGACTGAGGGGCTACTGCAAGCAGATAAACCCGACTGAGGGGCTACTGCAAGCAGATAAACCCGACTGAGGGGCTACTGCAAGCAGATAAACCCGACTGAGGGGCTACTGCAAGCAGATAAACCCGACTGAGGGGCTACTGCAAGCAGATAATCCCGACTGAGGGGCTACTGCAAGCAGATAAACCCGACTGAGGGCTACTGCAAGCAGATAATCCCGACTGAGGGCTACTGCAAGCAGATAAACCCGACTGAGGGCTACTGCAAGCAGATAAACCCGACTGAGGGCTACTGCAAGCAGATAAACCCGACTGAGGGCTACTGCAAGCAGATAAACCCGACTGAGGGCTACTGCAAGCAGATAAACCCGACTGAGGGCTACTGCAAGCAGATAAACCCGACTGAGGGCTACTGCAAGCAGATAAACCCGACTGAGGGCTACTGCAAGCAGATAAACCCGACTGAGGGCTACTGCAAGCAGATAAACCCGACTGAGGGCTACTGCAAGCAGATAAACCCGACTGAGGGCTACTGCAAGCAGATAAACCGACTGAGGGCTACTGCAAGCAGATAAACCCGACTGAGGGCTACTGCAAGCAGATAAACCCGACTGAGGGCTACTGCAAGCAGATAAACCCGACTGAGGGCTACTGCAAGCAGATAAACCCGACTGAGGGCTACTGCAAGCAGATAAACCCGACTGAGGGCTACTGCAAGCAGATAAACCCGACTGAGGGCTACTGCAAGCAGATAAACCCGACTGAGGGCTACTGCAAGCAGATAAACCCGACTGAGGGCTACTGCAAGCAGATAAACCCGACTGAGGGCTACTGCAAGCAGATAAACCCGACTGAGGGCTACTGCAAGCAGATAAACCCGACTGAGGGCTACTGCAAGCAGATAACCAAATGTGATGACTGCAACAGTGAATACACGCGAACATCTACATTTATGGTAAGTGTACACAACTGTACTTTCTCTGCACTTCCCTTTTGCTTATCCACTGCTCCCAGAGTTTTCACAAAATGCCTGGCTCCAGCCATTGTCTATTGCAGACAGTGAAATATTCAAATTTACCCCTACTTGGACGATTGTCTGATTCAGGCAGACAGGAAAAGCTGTTGCAGCAGCTGACATTTGTAAAGGACCTTCTGTACACCATCAACGAAAAGAAATCCAAACTAGTCCCCAGTCAAAAAATTGTATTCCTGGGAGCAAGCTTGGACTCAGCATCCCAGATGACATTCCTTACTCCAGAAAACCAAGCCTATCTGACGGGCTACTTCTCTCAAATGGCCACCAGAACCCAGTTATCTGCAAGGAAAATCCTGCAAGCTGTAAGGTTCATGGCGTCCTGAATTCTACTAATTCCATATGCCAGACTTCACATGAGGAAACTCCAAAGGTACTTAAGTCTTTGTTGCCAACTTTCTCAGGACCTGGAAACTATCATACCTTGTCTAAGGAAAGAGTTCCTTTGGTGGGCAGCAAGCATGCAACTACAACAAGGGGCTTCCCTTTACACAACCCTACACCGCCCAGACCCTAACCACAGACGCATCAGACTATGCCTGGGGTGCACATCTGGATGGCAGGGGCATTCAGGGCCACTGGAGCCCAAATCAAATTCATCTGGACATCAGTCAAAAAGAGATGCTAACTGTTCAGCACAGTCTGACGGCTTTCAGATCCCTACTGTCTCCGGGGCTTCTACTAATCAAAACCGACACCACAATGATGTGGTACATCAACAAACGGGGGGAACCCAGTCTTACCCCCTCTGCAGGCTAGCCATGACCCTCTGGAACACCGCCTCAGCCATGGCTATCCACCTGCAAGCTCAATTCCTGCCAGGCAACCAAAACTGTCTGGCAGACAACTTAAGCAGAAATCTCCTAGACCCACACGATTGGCAATTAAACTACAACACCTTCAGCCTTGTGACCCAGAAATGGGGTACCCCAAAGGTGGACCTATTTGCCTCCCCCTACAACCACCAGCTCAGCAAATTCTGCACCAGGGGACCTCACAGCAAGGCCTGGAAAGTGGATGCCATATTCTTCCAGTGGGCAAACCTCTCAAACTATGCATTTCCCCCTCTACCTCTTCTTACAAGAGTATTACTCAAGGTAAGGGAGGAAAGACAAAGGGAAATCCTGATTGCCCCAGACTGGCCATGCCTACACTGGTACCCACTACTGCATAGTCTGTCACTGTTGCCTCCATGGCACCTCCCTCAGATCCCAACTCTCCTGATTTGGTAGGAGGGACTGTTCTTGCATCTGCAGTTGCAAACCCTGAATCTTGCAGCCTGGTTTATTCTTTGACTTCTCCTCCATTGGCCAGTCTAAGCAAGCAGGTAGTGGATGTCATACATGAAGCCAGATGACCCAGTACTAGAAAAATCCTTTACTGACAAGTGGAAAAGGTATTGTTTCTGGATACAGACTAAAGAAGCAGATCCAGCACAGCCCTCCTTACCTCTCATCCTGGATTGCGTAGCAGACCTACTCCACAGGGGCCTATCCTTCTCCTCGTTAAGATCTATGCCTCTGCCATCTCTGCTCATTACAGCACAGAGCCACCCCTCTTCTCATACCCTCTCATCAAGCAGTTCCTGAGGGGGGGGGGGCTAACAACTTAAGGCCACCAAGAAGAGCTCCCTACCCCTGCTTGGGACCTTATCGTTGTGTTGGAAAAGCTCATGCCACCACCCCACCCCCCTTTGAGCCTGCAGCATCGCAGTGTTAAAATTCCTCTCTTAGAAAATAGCCTTGCTTCTGGCCATCACTTCAGATAGAAGAGCGTCTGAGCTACAAGCAGTTATGGCTGTGGGACCTTTCATCCTTTCTCATGCTGACAGGGTTACCCTCAGGACTAACCCAACCTTCATGCCTAAAGTGGTGTCCAGTGTGGCTCTTAACCAATCTATCCATTTGCCCATCTTTTTTCACTAATCCTCAAGACAGCTCAGATTCTGCCTTGATAGAAAGACGTCCTTTAGGAAGTCTGTCCAGTTAGTAGACAGCTTTGCAGCAGGGGCAGAGGGCAAGGCCGTATCAGAACAAACCATCTCCAAATGGATAGCACACTGTATCCATTTCTGTTACAAACACCATGGGAAACCACCCCCTCAGGGGGTCAGAACAAATTCCACTAGGGCAACTTCAACCTCTACAGTCTGTCAGAGGAGTCCCCTACCAGGGACATTCTGGAAGCTGCAACTTGGAGTTCTAGTCATACCTTCAGCAAGCATTACCACCTGCCTATCTTTTCCAAATCCAGGGCGGGCTTTGCAGCTGCAGTCCTGCAGGCATACTAGCCAGCCCCAACTCTTCTTGACTGCCTTCACCCATTCTTCAGGTTTGGGAATCAACCCGTGTGTGATGACTGCAACAGTGAAACGCGAAGAACATAGTACAGTTGTGTACACTTACCATAAATGTAGATGTTCGAGTGTATTCACTGTTGCAGTCCTGGTTTCCCACCCTCCAGCCCCCTTCTCTCTCTTGTCCTCATTCCTTATAGGGCTTTTGGTATTTACTTTTTACTGGTGGTGTTTTTTTCCACCGTAACTTAGCTCCCTTTTTGGGGCCTCCTGTTATTTGGGGCAAGAAAAACTGATGTAATGGCGTCGGCTGCCTGTTTTTATACCCCTGACGACCTGATGTCAGTCCTGAAGTGACAGCAAGTGACGCAGAAATAATAAGCCTCTGGTATTCGGGACAACTGAGGGCTACCCCTGGCAGGATAACCCAAGTGTGATGACTGCAACAGTAAATACACTCCAACATCTACATTTATGGTTAGTGTACACAACTGTACTTTTTCCACTATGTCCCTAGCCCTTTCTTGTTCTACAGGTGTGTCATAAGGTAAAACTTTTCTCCTTTCTGTCCTCCTTAACCCATGGGAGTCCCTAGTGGAATCATCTCCGGATCTGACCTCCAGTTTGGATCCTGTTAGTCTTTGTCCAGTTGGAGAGCCTCTAAACCTCCTCCGGTGGTCTTGCCTGCTCTGTTATCCCAGTCAGTCAGGAGTTTCGAATCTTGGAATTAGAGTAGCTAATGTCCTTTTTACAGAGACAGATGCAATCAGGACTCATCCCATCTACTTTGGGTCTTCAACCTGAAGCGTTGGCTTCTTTAAACTGCTTTCCTTCCTCCCTCCCTCATGCCCTCCTGTTTTGAGGTCATCAGAGCCAGTTTGCTTTCCTCCATTAGGGTCAGATCTGACAGTTTTGCTGACTTTGTCCCCTGCCCCTACCTTGGTTTCTTTGACTGGCTGGATCAGAGCTGAGTGGACCTCAAAGGCAACATGTTTGGGTTTTGTTTTTCCTGTTTCAGGGTTATCCCTCCCACTTGGGGCCTCGGCACTGGATAGTTCAGCTCTGGTCTCTGCATTGAGACAGGTTGAAGCAGCTCTGGAGTCCATTGTGCCCTTGGAAACTCTGGATCTTAGGTCTGCCAGCTGCAGGCAGCCTGCTTCAGTTATTGTCTCTGATATCATGAAGAGAATATTCTCTCAAGAGAAGAGTGGCCAGGTGCAAGCAGTATGTTGTGGACATGCTTCAGTCTACTCTGAGAAAACTCATTTCAGGTGGCCTTCAGTCTGCCAGACTGCCATTCCTTCAGGGCTTCCCATCCTCATCTACCTCCACCCCAGACTCTGTGTCAGGAAATTTTGGGCAAGACGAGGTGCAAGAGGAAGCACCTGGATTTTCCTGAAGAGTTCCTCAGTGAGGATACAGACCTTGTGGAAGGAGTGGGCGGTCCCTTAAATCTCTGTGCAAGGATGTCTCCGTTGTCTATCTTTTAGAGCTACTTCACCAGCTTAGGGGTTGGCCTGCCTAAACCCATTTCTGAAGGAGTCTGTATTTTTAGTAACCTTCAGGGTAGGGATGTCCACGTCCTTGGTGGTTCCCCCTCTGGATGCCGTTGTTTGACCTGGTGTCCCAGAGGGTATGGAAGGAGCCCAGTGCTGTGAAATCTGTCCCTAAAAAGCAAGGCAGGATTCTCGCCCTTCCCATGTACCAGCAACAGCAACACTAGAGTTAAGGGTCTGGCTGTGAATGCAATTTTGGTGACCATGATTGCCATTAAGGACAATATCTCAGAAGAGTTCCTTGGTTCACCACTTGGCAGACTCTAGAGTCACAGAAGACTTTAGACTCAGATGTCCACTTTACAGATTACTGCTAATATGTCCGTGTATCGGCTGCCTAACACAGCTAATGACACATCACAAGCTGCTGCCACTAGCATTACCATGCTTGATTGAAGCTTTGTAATTTTATGCATGGCTTTAAGGCATCCTTTATTAATGCCCCTTTTGATGGCTGTTTTGCTCAAAGCACATTTTGACCAGGTGTCAGTAGGATGGGAAGACTGTCTGCTGTGGTAGTATGTTTTGCTACCCCTCATTGGACCTTTTGTCAGAACCCGAGAGAGGAAGGCATCCCTTTTTGTAAAGGAAAGCATAGCAGTCTTGTCAGGAAGATCCTTTTGAAGTCCCCCCATCCCTGCAAACTATGGGGGGGTAACCACAACGGGTACTGCCTTCACAGCATAAATGGTCCTCAGAATCAGGGGTTTTGCAGAGCCTTCTGCAAGAGACCCTTTCAGTGACCCTGAAGGGTTGCCCAACTGTCTGGCTTTGGAGGCAGTTGAGGGTTGTTTGGCTGTACACCCGGAAGCTTATGAGGCCATCACATCAGACACATGAATGTTAAGTTATATCCAGCGAATGTACAGTTCTGTTTTTAGAAACTTCAAGTCCCAGATATCTTGCAGGTGTGCCATCCTATCAGAGAAGGGATGCAGCCATCGAAATTCAAAAGCTGTTAGAAAATAATCATCCAAGAGGTCCCACCAGACTAACATGGATTCTGGGTCTATTCAAGTTTTTTTTTTTGTTTTGTTTTGTTTTCCAAAGAACAAGAACCTCAGGCCAGTTTTGGATTTCAGCAGGTTGAATCATTTTGTAAAACAGGCCAAGTTCCAGAAGGTCACGGTGTAGTCTATTCTGCCAGTCTTTAAGAGGGACAGCTGGGTGTGATGCATCAACCACAAGGATGCCTACCATCATTTAAAGATAGTCCGATGTTCCAGGAGGTTTCTACACTTCCAGCTGGGAGCCAGTTATTACCATTTCTGAGCCCTGCCCTTTTGTCCCCCCCACCCCCAGTAAATTCACCAAGTGCATAGCGGTTGTGGTAGCCTGAGTTGGGTTGCAGGGGATCCAGGTCTTTCCTCACCTGGACGATTGGCTCCTAACCTCTCCTGCATAAGAGCATCTTTAGTTAGGGCAAGGGGCACCTTACTCCAGCTGTGCAGCTCCACCGGTGTCGCACTCAACTATCCTCCTTCCTGTGCAAACAATGGAGTTCACAGGCTTCCACTTGTACACAGTTCCTCAGATTGCAGGACTCAGTCCCCATTGTCAGCCTTGCAGGGTCTTGCCTATTCCTTGCTGTTTTGCCAAAACCCTGTGAACCCCTATCTTATCCTCAAACTCTTAGGATACCTGGCAGCCACCATCTTTGTTCACCTAGTGAGGTACTACACGAGGGTTCTGCAGTGGACATTGGCAGTGCTGTGGTCTTACTTGACATATCCGATGGAGTTTCCTATTATGATGACACCGGACTGTCGAAATCAGATCATGTGGTGGTTGTAGTTTCCCTTATTGCCCACTGGTTGACTGTTAGTTGTTTCCCCGGCACGATCACAACGGATGCCTGATGTTCATCGTGCATACAGCTGCAGTCATAACAGATGGGTTATCCTGCCATCAGGCGGGTCCTCGGTCGGCCGAATTCCAAAGTCTAGGTCCGGCGTCGGTTGACGCTTCTTCCCTGACATCAGTGCAGCAGGGGTATAAAAGAGGCAGCCGACGCCATTTTCTTCAGTCTTTCTTGCCGCGCGGTGCCCGAAGCAGAAGCTGTTCGCTAGTGCCGGTCGGCCATCTCCTGAGATTTACGAAAGTATTTCAGCCGAAGTCTTCTTGAAAGCCAAGTACCCCGTTGGGGAAACTTTTCTTGCCTCAGACCGATGTCAGACAAAGTTAATAATTGCATTTCGTGTGGGAAGCAAATACCGCATAAGGATTTCCACGCTTACTGTGTACCTTGCCTAGGCCCAGACCACGACGTCTCGGCCTGCCGTTTTTGTGCTAGATTCAACAAACGCACTATTAAGCGTCGGGCGGAGTTCGCCCTTCACTTTTTTGGCAAAAAATTTAATTATATTATGTCATCGGATACTCCGACTCCAGTTTTGAGCAAAAAACGCAAAGATAATGACCGACATACGAGGTCCACACCACCTACTGATACCACGCTAAGGCCGACTACCGGTTCTCCGGTACTCAGCGAGGCACCTACGCAGCCCGTGAGTACCGATGACAAAGCATTACCGGTGTCTTCAGTACCCGAGGTCACAGGCTCCTTGGCCACCATTCCTACTACAGATACAGACGCCACTCCTGGCGGGGAAACTCAGAATTTAGACAGGCCCGCCATTTCTCAAGGGGTCTTCAGGCCTTCCTCCTTCTCTGTTAAAGCCTTCACTAAATCTAAAACAGCCATGAAAACCAAAAAACAGGTTCCTCAGACACCCAAGGCACCATGCCTAAAAAACAGATGCTTAAAATGGCTGAGGATTTGATTACTCTTATTAGGGGTTCTCAACCCCCCTCTGACAAAAGGCCCAGATTAGAGGAAGACTACTCTTCCTCAGATCAAGCTTCTATTACCTCAGAACTATCTGAGGACCAGGAATGTGCCTATTCTCCATTTGAAGACTCTGATGCAGAGGAGTCTATTCCCTCGGTCTCCCCTCCTGAGGACTTCTCTTTTGGGGAAACCCTGCATACATTGAGGGAACACTTTCACTAGGAAGGCCAAGATTACTCAGATTCCAAGAAAAGGCTCAGGGAATTTCTTCTGCTCCCCCAGCATAGGCCTCTGGCTATCCCTCCTGTTTTAGATATATTGGATGATGTGTACACAGAAGCCAGCCTTAATCCTGATTCCTTGCCTCCAGCTCCTGTTAAACCAGGCAGGTATTACCGGGTTCCTGATTCTCACCAGTTCCTATATAAAAGCCATACTGCTGACCCAGAAACTCTTTCACAGGGTCCCAAGGGAATTAAGGCCTCTACTCCTAAAAACCCATTACCTTCAGAGAGAGATTCCAGATCTTTAGAAAGGTGGGGGGGGGAAGGTGTACACCTCGGCCACTTTAACCATGAGGTCATTAAATTGTCAGTTCCATATGTTAATGTATCAACAGATGTCCTTCAAGGATGCATCTGCAGTCCTTACATACGGGTTGTCCTGCCTCAGGCAGCCCTTCACTCGGCCGGATTCCAAAGTCTGGGTCCGGCGTCGGCTGATGTCACCCTTTTCCCCGACGTCAGAGCGCCTGGGATATAAAAGCATCAGCCGACGCCGTCTTCCTCAGTATTTCTTGCCGCGCGGTGCCCGAAGCAGAAGCAGTTCGCAAGTGCCGGTCGGCCAGCTCCTGTGATTTCAGCTACCGAAGTCTTCAAAAAAGCTAAGTACCCCGTTGGGGACTCTTTCTTGCCTCAGCCAATGTCAGATCAAACGATTAAAGTTAATAATTGTTTAAATTGTGGGAAACAAATACCTCATAAGGATTTCCACTCTTACTGCTTACCGTGCCTAGGCCCAGACCACGACGTCTCGGCTTGTACAGCCTGTGCTTCTTTCAATAAACGCACTCTTAGGCGTCGGGCAGAGTTTGCAGAGGAATATTTTGGGCAAATTTACTGCTACAAAATGCCGTCGGAGCTTCCGACAGCTCATTTACCCAAAAAACGTAAGGAGAAGGACCGACACACGCGGTCCGTGGTTCCGGACGACTCCACGCCCAGGCCTACCGCTAGTGTCTCGGTCTCTGCTGAAACCAAATCTCTACCGATTCCGACCGACGACACCGCACAGCCGGTATCTTCGGTACCGGAGGCTTGCACTGGGTCAGTCTTAGAATTACCTTTTGAAACCGGTGCTCCGGAGATATCCAACACCATTTCTGTGGATAAAACTACCCCAGCACGTGGGGCAGCCAGGCCTCCTGTATCCATGCCCCTTAAGGCCTTTACTCGTGCTAAAGCTGCTAAACAGCCAAAATCTCTCCCTCCCAAGGCTATTCCTCAGGGATCCTCTACAGGTTCACAAATTTTAAGCCTAGCTGAGGACCTTATCTCCTTAATCAGGGGCTCTCAACCTCATCCAGGCAAAAGGCCCAGGGTTGAGCAGACAGATCCCCAGTCCTCTGATGAGGCCTCAGATGACTCTGCCCTTTCAGATTACCAGGAGGAGGCCTTTCCGGCCTACGAGGATTCTGATGCAGAGGAATCTTTTCCCTCGGCCTCCCCCCCTGAAGAGTTGTCCTTTGGGGAGACCCTTCACTCCATGAGAGAGCATTTTAAATGGCAAGGCCAGGAATTCTCTGATTCCAGGAAGAGGTTAAGGACTTTTTTACATTTGCCTCAGCATAGACCTTTGGCTATTCCTCCTGTTTTAAATGTTATAGAGGATGTGTACTCAGAGTCTAGTATTTCCCCAGACTCCCTTCCTCCGGCTCCTGTCAAACCCGACAGGTACTACAGGGTCCCCGACACACATCTATTCCTTTACAAGGGCCACTTAGCTGACCCAGAAACTATTTCCCAGGGGCCTAAAGGGGTTGCAACCTCCACTACTAAGAACCCACTTCCTTCTGAAAGGGAATCCAGGGCCTTAGAGAGATGGGGTAAAAAAGTGTACACTTCTTCCACTCTTTCTATGAGAGCATTGAATTGTCAATTCCATATGATACAGTATCAAGAATATCTGTTAGATGAATTGCATAAAAAACTAACCTCACCTGAACCCCTAGATCACAAGGCGCTTCAGGATCTGGTGCATAACTCCCAGCAGGTTAGCAACCATTTTTTACAGTGTGGTTATGATGCATTGGAAGCTTCATGTAGGTCAGCAATGACAGGTGCAGTCATACGTAGACATGCTTGGCTGAAGGAACAAACACTGCCAGATCATGTTAAAGCAAAGCTTCTGGATGCACCCCTGGAAAAACAAAAGTTATTTGGTTCCACGGTTCAAGAGGTCTTAAAGAAATTTGAGGAAAAGGCTAAGTCAGTACAGACAGTCAAAGATTTTCTCCAGGTCCAACCACCAAGATTCAGCAGAAATTGGCCTTCTAAGAATTGGTCCTTTCCGGACACAGACAGATTTCAAAGAGGCAAAAATAGGCGTGGTAGAGGGCAAGCTAGAGGCTCCTACAGAGGACGTCAGTGCCAGCCTCCTAACCAAAGAGGTAGTGCAGTACCTACACCTGCTGCACAAGGACAAACTCAATGACTTGACGACCCCGCCAACCAGGGCTCAATTGGAAGCACCTTTGGGCGGAAAGCTATCTTTATTCTCAGGAAATTGGCACATTATTACAAGGGACAAATGGATACTGCAAATAATAGACAAAGGATATAGATTCCATTTTCATACATTACCAAAAAGACAAGGCATGCCAAACCTGCCACCAAACCAAAGGGCAGAAGCTTTCAAGCAAATTTCCAAACTACTACAAATGAAAGCGATAGAAAGGGTTCCTCTCACAGATCAAGGCCAAGGATTTTATTACAGACTATTCCTTGTTCCAAGAAAAGAAAACCAATGGAGACCTATTCTGGACTTGTCCGCACTAAATACTTACCTCATTGTGCCAAAATTCAAAATGCTGACCTTACAACAACTCCTTCCCATGCTGGGCAAGGGGTCCTGGCTGGTAACTCTAGACCTCAAGGAGGCATACCTGCATGTCCCTATCAGGCAAAGTTGCAGAAGACACCTCAGATTTCTTGCAGGTTCAGAGCATTATCAATTCTCAGCATTGCCCTTTGGCTTATCTACTGCGCCCAGAGTGTTCCCGAAATGCCTGGCATCAGTAATTGCACATTGCAGACTTCAGGGGATTCAAATATACCCTTACCTGGACGACTGCCTTATACAAGCAGACAGCCAACAAACATTGGTAAAACACTTGAATTATGCCATTCACCTACTTCAGGCTTTGGGATACACAGTCAACATTCAGAAATCAAGACTTGTTCCATCCCAAATAATAATTTTTCTGGGTGCAAAACTAGATGCAACCACCCAAATGGCTTTTCTCACAGAAGAAAAACACGAACTACTACCGGATTATTTCAGAAACCTGACAAAACAAACCCAGCTGACTGCAAGGAAAATCCTGCAGGCCCTGGGTTTCATGGCATCTTGCATTCTTCTGATTCCACAAGCAAGGCTGCATATGAGGAAACTACAGTGGTACCTAAGGAGTCTATGGTCTCAACACAGCCACAACCTAGAAGCTTTGATCCCCCTCATTCCATGCCTTCAAAAGGAATTTCTGTGGTGGGCTCAAGCAAGCCAGTCAAACATGGGTCTGCCTTTCAGCAAACCAAATATCAGCCAAACCATTACAATGGACGCCTCAGACCATGGATGGGGGAGCGCACATGGAGGGCAGATGCATTCAAGGACAATGGACACCAACAGAATTTCGCCTGCACATAAACCAAAAGGAAATGCTGGCAGTGATACATTCAATCGAGGCCTTCAAGCACTTCCTACATCAAGGCCACCTGTTAATAAAGACAGACAATACCACAGTTATGTGGTACATAAACAAGCAAGGAGGTACCCATTCTTACCCTCTTTGCAGGCTGGCAATGAATCTTTGGGAACTTTCCCTAAAACTCAATATAGAGCTGCAATCCCAGTTTGTACCAGGAAAAGACAATGTACTGGCGGACAGCCTAAGCAGAAACATCATGGATCCACACGAATGGATGTTGCACCCAGACACCTTTCTTCAAATAACACAATCATGGGGAAGGCCGGACATCGATCTTTTTGCCTCCCACCACAACCATCAACTGAAGAAATTCTGCACAAGGATATACCACCCACAAGCATGGAAAGTGGACGCTCTCTCTTTAAGCTGGAAAACTCTAACAGTATATGCATTTCCACCTCTTCCGTTAATGACCAAGATCTTACTGAAGATGAGGACAGAACAACCAAAAGTGATTCTGATAGCTCCGGACTGGCCAAGACAACACTGGTACCCACTGTTAAGGAGCTTGTCACGCACGAAACCGTGGCCTCTACCACAATGGCCACTTCTTCTGACACAGCACAATTACAAAACTCTGCACTCCAGCCTAAAAACCTTGCAGCTGACAGCCTGGAAAATACCTTGACTCCTCGCCTGGATAAACTATCCAAAAGGGTAAAGGATGTCATCAAGGAAGCTCGGCGGCCTTCCACAAGAAAGGCATATTCAGCAAAATGGAAAAGATTTCGCACTTGGAACTCCACAAAGGGCCAAGATCCGACAGTAATGAGCATTCCACATATCCTGGAATACTTGGCAGAAATGCTCCTTAATGGCCTTTCTTACTCTTCCATAAAAATTCATGCTTCAGCAATTTCAGCAGAGTACAACACTGATCCACCTGTATTTTCTCATCCGCTGCTAAAGCAGTTTCTAAGAGGGATAAAAAACATCAACCCTCCAAGGAAACCACCAGTGCCTACATGGGACCTTAACTTCATGTTAGAAAAATTAACTTTACCTCCCTTTGAACCAGCAGCATCTGCAGAATTACAGTTCCTGTCTTGGAAGACTGCCTTCCTTCTGGCCATAACCTCAGCAAGAAGAGTATCTGAGTTACAGGCCCTCATGGCAGTACAGCCATTTCTTATTTTTCATCAGGACTGAGTCTCATTGAGAACCAATCCTTCATTCATGCCAAAGGTGGTATCCAGGGTCTCACTGAACCAAGCTATTCACCTGTCTACCTTCTTTCCAAATCCACAAAATAAAGGAGAGAAACGTCTGCACACCCTGGACATTCACAGACAGTTGCGCTACTACTTGGACAGAACTAAGACTTACAGGAAAACTGACCATCTGTTTGTAGCATATGCTGCTGGTGTACAAGGAAAAGCAATTTCCAAACAGACAATTTCAAAATGGATAGGGAATTGCATTTGTTTCTGTTACTCT
Organism: Protopterus annectens; assembly: GCF_019279795.1. Classification (NCBI taxonomy): domain Eukaryota; kingdom Metazoa; phylum Chordata; order Ceratodontiformes; family Protopteridae; genus Protopterus; species Protopterus annectens. The sequence goes on along the minus strand of NC_056728.1, from coordinate 1,407,607,997 downwards.
TTTCGTGGCAAAACTGTGCCAGCCAACATTAGACCTCATTCCACCAGAGCCACAGCCACCTCCACAGCCTTCTTAAGAGGGGTGGCTACAAAGGACATCTTAGAAGCTGCTACATGGAGCTCCGTGCATACATTTTCCAAGCATTACACCTTACCTCTATATTCCAGATGCAGAGCAGGCTTTGCTACTGCAGTCCTGCAGGGCATTTTAGCTACACCATCCTTTTCTTAGGTCCTACCACCCCCAGTTTGGCTATGGTATTCTAGTCATATGTAAGGACTGCAGATGCATCCTTGAAGGACATAGTACAGTTTTGTACCTACCATAAATGTAGATGTCCGATAGGTATGCATCTGCAGTCAGGATTTCCCTCCCTCCTACCCCTCTGTGGTATTCTTTGGGTATTTATCCCTCTTTCTAGCTAGCTGGGGTTATCTATTATGGTGTATTTGTTTTATATTACTGTGCATGTTTGGAATTTTTTGCATCTCTCCAAATTTAGCCTTCATTAGAGGGCACCTGGCATCTGGGGCAAGAAAAACTGAGGAAGATGGTGTCGGCTGACGCTTTTATACCCCAGGCGCTCAGACGTCTGGGAAAAGGGCGACATCAGCTGACGCCGGACCCAGCCTTTAGAATCCGGCCGACCGAAGGGCTGCCTGAGGCAGGACAACCCATATGTAAGGACTGCAGATGCATACCTATCAGACATTCTACATTTATGGTAGGTACAAAACTGTACTTTTTTGATATCTCAGCTGAAAAGCAAGATGACACAACCAGAACAGCCAGATTTAAAAGAGTTGCAGGAATTGTTGCATGGTGCAGAGCAAGTGGGTAAACATACCTTGCAGTGTGGTTTTGATGCTTTAGAGGCCTCATGTAGGGCTGCTGTTACGGGGTCTGTTATATGTAGGCATGCTTGGCTCAAAGAGCAAACCTTACCAGATCATGTCAAAGCTAAATTATTAGATACACCTCTTCAAAAAGATGTATTGTTTGGTATTAAAGCAGAAGAGGTACTAAAGAAAATGGAGGAAAAAGTGAAATCAATGCAAACCGTGAAAGATTTCCTGCAGGTACAGGCTCCACGTTTCAGCAGAAACTGGCCTTCAAAAAATTGGTCCTTTCCAGCCACGGACAGACCTCAAAGGGGCAGATACAGGTGCCAAGGGGTAGAGGGCAACCTCAAGGATCTTTCAGAGCCAGACCGTGGCAAGCACCAACCCCAAGAGGTGGAGAAGATAGATCACAGTCTTTTAGAAAACAGACACAATGTCTTCCCCCTACACCTGCCAAGCAAAGCTTTAATGGCAGCACCTTTGGGTGGAAAACTGACATTATTCTCAAAAAATTGGCATATTGTTACAAAAGACAAATGGATTCTGGACATTATAGACAGAGGCTACAGGTTCCACTTTCACACCCTTCCAAAAATGAGAGGCATGCCAAACCTGCCACAAAATCAAAGGGCAGAGGCACAAAAACAAATTTCAGCTCTCATGAACATGAAAGCAATTCAAGAGGTACCTGCAAAAGAACAAGGTCAAGGGTTTTATTCCAGACTATTCCTGGTACCAAGGAAAGACAAAGATTGGAGACCTATCTTAGACCTATCCATACTAAACACATATCTTCAGGTGCCAAAATTCAAGATGCTCACATTACAGCAGCTTCTTCCCATGCTGGGCAAGGAGTCTTGGCTAGTAACATTGGACCTCAAGGAGGCATACCTGCATGTCTCTATCAGACAAGATTGCAGAAGATACCTCAGATTTCTTGCAGGTTCAGCCCATTACCAATTCTCTGCATTGCCCTTTGGCTTATCTACTGCACCCAGAGTGTTTACGAAATGCCTGGCATCAGTAATTGCCTTCTGCAGACTACAAGGGATACAAATCTACCCATATCTGGAAGACTGCCTGATCCAAGCGGACAGCAAGGGCATACTACTGCAGCACCTGGCGTTTGTAATAAAACTGTTGAACTTCTTGGGATACACAGTCAACAAAAAGAAATCAAAACTAATACCCTCTCAACAAATAATTTTCCTGGGTGCCAGCTTGGATACAACCACACAGATGGCCTACCTCACGCCAGACAAGCAAGGGCAACTGTCTCAATACTTCAGAAAAATGTCAACTTACACCAGGCTAACTGCAAGGAAAGTCCTGCAGGCTCTGGGATTCATGGCATCTTGCATCCTACTAATCCCATGTGCAAAGCTGCATATGAGGAAACTTTCGGTCCTGTATTTGATTAAAGACGTTTTATTGAAGATTCCAGGATTCAAGGTTACTGAATTTTTATGGTTACTAGTGATCTATCGTGGTTGAAACTTCAATGGTACCTAAAAAACTTATGATCTCAACCCAGCCACAGCTTGGAAGCAATTATACCACTCATTCCATGCCTTCAAAAGGAATTTATGTGGTGGGTTCAAGCTTGCCAAAGAAACACAGGTCTTCCTTTCTGTGTACCTCAAGCAACTGAAATCATCACAACAGACGCCTCAGACTACGCCTGGGGAGCACACATGATAGATCAGTGCATACAGGGAAAATGGGCACGAAAAGAGAAGCTCCTTCACATCAACCAAAAGGAAATGCTAGCCGTGCAAAAGGCTATTATGACCTTCAAAGACCTACTGCATCCAGGCCAGCTATTGATAAGGACAGACAACACCACAGTGATGTGGTACATAAAAAAACAGGGGGGAACTCATTCATACCCCCTGTGCAGGCAAGCCATGACCCTTTGGAACACAGAACTGGAATTGAAAATTCAATTACAGGCACAATTCCTGCCAGGGAAGGAAAACACGCTGGCAGACAACCTAAGCAGAAATATGACAGATCCACACGAATGGAAGTTGCATCCTCAAATTTTCACAAAGATAACTCAGGCATGGGGTCAGCCAGACATAGATCTCTTTGCTACCCACAGGAATTGCCAGTTGAAAAAATTTTGTTCAAGGACCTATCATCCACAGGCCTGGAAAGTGGACGCACTTTCCTTCAATTGGACAACATTGACCGTCTATGCCTTCCCGCCTCTTCCTCTGCTGCTCAAAGTTCTATTAAAAGTCAGAGCAGAGAGGCCGAAAATGATTCTCATTGCTCCAGACTGGCCAAGGCAACACTGGCATCCGCTCCTGAAGAGCCTGACACATTCCCCACCATGGATCCTACCTCTAGTCCCCCTTCTGTTGTCCCAGCACAACTACAAAACTCTTCACAGCCATCTCAAAACTCTAAATCTAGCTACATGGAGAATTCCTTGATTTCCCAACAGTTTCTCCTGTCCAAGGAGGTACATGATGTCATCTTGGAAGCCAGAAGACCTTCTGCTAGAAAGGCCTACTCCACCAAATGGAAACGATTTTGTGCCTGGAATCAAAAGAAGGGACAGAATCCTTGGGTAATAAATATACCTCAAATTTTACAGTACCTAGCTGAGATGTTAAACAATGGACTTTCCTTCTCCATCAAGATCCATGCTTCAGACATTTCTGCACAATACAACACAGATCCTCCTTTATTCTCTCATCCTCTCTTAAGGCAGTTCCTCTGAGGGGCAAAGAATATAAAACCCCCAAGGAAACTACCAGTCCCTGCTTGGGACCTCAACTTCGTATTGGAAAAGCTGACCCTTCCTCCCTTCGAGCCAGCTTCTTCATCAGAGTTACAGTACTTGTCATGGAAAACTGCCTTCCTTCTGGCTATCACCTCAGCTCGCAGGGTTTCGGAGCTACAGGCCCTCATGGCTGTGCAACCATTCATCATTTTCCATCAGGACAGAGTTTCCTTACGAACCAACCCTACCTTTATGCCAAAGGTAGTATCCAGTGTAGCTTTGAATCAGACTATCCACTTACCTACCTTTTATCCTAATCCACAAAACAAAGGGGAAAGACTACATTCCTTGGACATTCACAGACAACTTCGTTATTATTTGGACAGGACAAAGCCATTCAGGAAATCTGAGCAACTCTTTGTGTCCTATGCTGCAGGTGCTCAAGGAAAGGCTATTTCCAAACAGACAATTTCAAAATGGATAGCCCACTGCATACGCTTTTGTTACTCATTTCATGGAAAAACTGTGCCTGCATGCATCAGATCCAACTCCTCCAGAGCCACAGCTACCTCTGCAGCCTTCCTCAGGGGGGTCCCTACCAAGGATATTTTGGAAGCAGCCACCTGGAGTTCAGTGCACACTTTCTCCAAGCACTATCACCTCCCACTATACTCTAAATCTAGAGCGGGCTTTGCCACAGCAGTACTGCAAGGCATCCTAGCCCCTCCTAGTTCCACTTAGTGCCTACCACCCTTACTTAGCTTTGGGATTCTACCCATCTGTTATGACTGCAGCTGTATGCACGATGAACATAGTACAGTTTTGTACCTACCATAAATGTAGATGTTCGAGTGCTTATACAGCTGCAGTCCAGGTTTCCCTCCCTCCATCCCCTCTTAGGACAGGCCTTATGACAAACACCTTTCATATAACCTTTTTGGGGTATTCTTTTATGGTGTATTTGCTTGCAACTACTGTTTTTGATTTATCAACATTGCATTTTTGCCTAACATTATGTTTGCCTTCCTTCTGGGGGCACCTGACATCTGGGGCAAGAAAAACTGAAGAAAATGGCGTCTGCGGCCTCTTTTATACCCCTGCCGCACTGACGTCAGGAGAGAAGCAACGACAATCGACGCCGGACCTAGACTTTGGAATTCGGCTGACCGAGGACCCGCCTGACGGCAGGATAACCCATCTGTTATGACTGCAGCTGTATGAGCACTCAAACATCTACATTTATGGTAGGTACAAAACTGTACTTTTTCCTCAGGTGGTGGTTCAGTTCTAAGCGAGGACTGTCCAGGGGATCTAGTCCATTAATGAGACCAACCTTCATATTAACCTTTTGGAGATGAGGACGTTGTCCTTGCACTGCAGGCTTTTCAGGACACTCTTCAAACGGGTGTGATTTTGGTTCAGACCTGCATGTTTGTGGTATGGTATCCGAACAAACTGGGGATCCCATTCCTATCCTGTGTCGGGAGGCCATGAGAGTCTGGCAATGGTCAGTTTCATCGTAACGTTTTTTTAGTTGCAATGCACATCCAGGAGAGGTCCAGCATATTGGCAGGCCGTGTGTGCAGGAATGTTCGGTCACTGAATGTGAGAGTTGCTTGGATTTTTCAGTGCCGGAGAGCTCTTTGTTGCAGTCTGTTGACATTCCCATCCAACACCAAGTGCAGCAGCTGTTATGCTTTAGTCCTCCTCAGGGACAGCCAGCCAGGTATACTCTTCTGTATACTTGGCCCCCGGGTCTTCTGTGTGCCTACTACTCCAAGCCTGCTGGTAATAGTTTCTCCAGAAGGCCGCTCATCTCCTCTTTTTGTCCCGATCAGGTGTGCTTCCTCTTTCTTTGACCTCATCTTAAACCCTGGATCCCATTCTGGATCTGATCTCTTACCCAGTGGATCTGGACTTGCCCAACTTTCAGACTCTCAAGTTAACTACATGGTTTCTCCAATTGCCTTGATGGCCAGAAATCCCAAACTTTCAGATAGAGTAGTACATATTTTGTCTTCTCAAAAATTGTCTGTGGTTAGGGTATATGCTAGTTAGTGGCAACATTCTCCTTAGTTGACTATCTCTATGGGTTTGGATCTCTGCATCTTCTTTGGAGACCATTCTAGACTTTCTAGAAGATTTGTTTCTAGTTATTCTACTATTAAGGTGCAATTGGTAGCTATTTCCAGTTCCACAATGATAGGGGCAGTATGCCTTTACCTGCTGTCAAAATTTCGAAGGCTTTCCTCAGGGGTACCTTTTTATTATGTCCTTTGGTCCGGAACTCCGTCCCTCCATGGGAATTACTGTTCTTGCTTCATGTGCTGGCTGCACCTCTTTTGAACCATCTGCTACAGTTGACTTGAAGTCATTATTTTGGAAGGCCTTATTCTTAGTGGTGGTTACTTCCACCTAACAGGAGTCAGAATTGCAAGCCCTGTCTTCAGTACCTCTGTGCTTCTTTTTTCATAAAGACAGGGTGTGCCTCCACATGTATCCTTCTTTTCTTCCTAAGATGGTTGCGGAAAACAATTTGAATCAGACCATTCTCTTAATGGCGTGTTTTTCCTGAATTTTCCATCAAGGGGGGAAACCTGACAGATAAGGTTTTAGTTGGGCCAGAACAAGTCTTTCAGGAACTCAGCTTTGATGTTCTTCATCTCACATTGCTGCAGTCCTTACTTATGGGTAGTCCGCTGTCCTCGGTCGGCCCGAATACCAAAGTATTAGGCTGACGTTCGTCATGGGCGCACAGCCCTGACATCAGAGCGTCAGGGTATAAAAGCGCATGACCGACGTCATATCCTCAGTCTTTTTTGCCGCATGGTCCGATGCAGAAGCAGCGTTGCAAGTGCCGTTCGGCTTTCTGAAATTTTTCGTTTTCGGAGTTTCAGACATACCAAGTTGGGCTAAGTACCCGTTGGGAGCATTTTGTTTTTCTTGCCTCAGTTATTTACCGGATGTCAGAAAAAGTGAATAATTGTATTTCTTGTGGGAAGCAGATACCGCATAGGGATTACCACTTGCTTTGTATCCCTTGCTTGGGACCGGAGCAGCGTAGTTGGGTGTCGGTTTTGTGCTAGGTTTAATAAGCACTATTAAGAGAAGGCTAGATTGCGCTAGGTTAGTCTTTGGCAAGCGGTGTAATTATAATATGCCGTCGGATCCTCCGGCCGCTTCCAGAAGCGTAAAGACAAATCTGTAAAGCCTAGGCAGGATGATTCGTCCATTTCGGACGCCGGTCCTTTAGAGACTGCAGTGGAACAGGTGGATCTGGCTGAAGTTTCTGTTGAGTCTCAGGGGGAGACCTTGATTTTACAGGATGTGGCCTCACAGGAGTCAGGTCAGGCTGAAGGGGCCTCTCAGGTTACTATTCTCCCTTCTTTGCCTAAGGGGGTTAGGCCTTCTGCTACTGTTTCTAGGGCTCCTTCTAAGGGCAGGTCTGTTTTGCCTTCTTCTGGAGTTAGTTCTGGTTCTTCAGGGTCTGTACCTAAGAAGCATATGCTTAAAATGGCAGAAGATTTGATTACTTTAATTAGAGGTTCCATGCCCCCTCCTGATAAGAGGCCCAGGGTAGAGCAAGAGTTGGAAATTTTGGAGCAGGGCTCAGATGATTCTGAATCTTCGGCTGAAGATGTTCAAGATTTTCCTCCTTATTCGGATTCCGATGCAGAGGATTCTACTCCTTCTGCTTCCCCTCCAGAGGATTTTTCATTTTCAGAAACCTTACACTCTATGAGGGAACATTTTAAGTGGGAAGGACAGGATTACTCAGATTCCAGAAAGAGGCTTAGAGAGTTCTTGTTTTTACCACAGCATAGACCCTTGGCTATTCCTCCTGTTTTGGATGTTGTTCAGGATGTTTTTTCGGAGGCCTCATTTAATCCAGATTCTATGCCTCCTGCACCAGTTAAACCGGACAGGTATTATAGGGTACCTGAGGCTCATAAATACCTATATAAGAGTCCTAGGGCGGACCCAGAAACTATTAGTCAGGGGCCTAAGGGTGTTAGGGCTTCTGTTGTAAAGAATCCGGTTCCCCTAGATAAGGAAGCTAGAGCTTTGGACAGATGGGGTAAGAAGGTGTACACCTCTTCTACTTTAGCAATGAGGGCTTTAAATTGCCAGTTTCATATGTTGAAATATCAGAATTTCCTCCTTTCTCAGCTAAAATCTAAAGTGGATGCTTTGGCAGAGGGCATAGAGTGTAAAGAATTGCAAGATTTGGTGCATGTTTCTGAACAGGTGGGGAAACATTCTTTGCAGTGTGGTTTTGATGCTTTGCAGGCTTCTTCTAGAGTGGCTGCCACTGGTTCAGTTCTTCGTAGGCATGCCTGGCTTAAGGATCAGAATTTATCTGAGCATGTTAAGTCTAGGATTCTGGATGCCCCTTTACAGTCCGAAGTTTTGTTTGGTCCTCCTGTGGAGTCTGTTTTGAAGAAAATGGAGGACAAGGCTAAGTCTATGCAGACTGTTAAAGATTTTTTGCAGGTTCAACCTCCTAAGTTTAGTAGAAATTGGCCTGCTAGGGGGTGGACGTACCCTTCTTCTGATTCCCAGTCTAGGGGTAGATCTAGGCGTGGTAGGGGCAGAGCTCAGAGTACCTTTAGGCCTAGAACATGGAGTTCGCCTGCTCAATCTGCTGGTGAGGGTAGGGGCCAGTCCTTTCGTAAACAGGCCCAATGACCTGCATTTTCAGCTGCCAGATTCTTCTTGCCTGGCAGCTCCTTTGGGAGGAAAGCTAGCTCTCTTCAAACAAAATTGGTTTTTAATCACCCAAGACAAATGCGTGTTGGACATTATAAACAAAGGTTACAAGTTTTATTTCCATACATTGCCTCCTTTCAAAGGTATGCCAGACATTCCTCCTCGGCAAAGGATGGAGGCTCACAAACAGATTTCATTACTTCTTCACATGGGAGCTATACAGCCAGTACCTCCTTCAGAAGTGGGTCTAGGGTTTTATTCCCGCCTGTTTCTAGTACCAAAGAAAGGGAACACATGGAGACCGATTTTGGATTTATCTCTCCTCAACGCTTATTTGGACATTCCGAAGTTCAAAATGTTGACATTACAACAGCTTTTGCCTCTGCTGGGAAAAGATCACTGGATGGTAACTCTGGATCTAAAAGAGGCTTATCTTCATGTTCCTATCAGGCCCAGTTGCAGGAAGTACCTGCGTTTTCGAGCTGGGAATTTACATTATCAGTTCTCTGCATTGCCCTTTGGCTTATCTACTGCCAGAGTGTTCACAAAGGTTCTGGCTCCAGTGATAGCCTTTTTCAGGATGGAAGGAATACAAATTTATCCTTATTTGGACGATTGCCTGATTATTGCACAAGACAAGGACGAGCTTCTTCAGCATCTACAGTATGTGATGGTGGTGTTAAGATGCCTAGGGTATTCTGTGAACGAAACAAAGTCCAGTCTAGTACCCTCTCAGGACATGTGCTTTCTGGGTGTGAGACTGAATACAGCTTCCCAGATGGCCTTTTTGACCCCGGACAAACAGAAAAGTCTTTCACTTTATTTCCATCAAATGTCTCTACAGTCCAGGCTGACTGCAAGGACAGTCCTTCAAGCCTTGGGGTTCATGGCATCTTGTATTCTGGTGCTTCCCAATGCCAAATTGCATATGAGGAAGCTTCAATGGTATCTCAAAATCTATGGACACAACACTGCCAGGATCTAGACACTGTCATTCAGATAATACCTTGCATTCAGAAGGAATTTTTGTGGTGGGCTCAGGAATGTCACCTAAACAAGGGACTCTCTGTGACCCGACCAGAGGCGAGTCAGATTCTAACGACGGATGCCTCGGACAAGGCTTGGGGAGCACACCTCAATGGAAAATGGGTGCAAGACACGTGGCCTGCCAAACTTCAACATTTGCATATCAACTTGAAGGAGATGTTAGCAGTACAATTTGCATTGATGGCTTTCAAGGATTTACTTCACCCAGGGCAGGTGTTGATTCTAACAGACAACACAACTGTCATGTGGTACATCAACAAGCAAGGGGGAACTCATTCGTACCTCTTTGCAGACAAGCGATGATTTTGTGGGAGACAGCTCTCAGTTACAACCTCAATCTTCAGGCAAGATTTCTTCCAGGAGCACAGAACTCCTTAGCAGATGTATTGAGCAGACAAATAGTGGATCCTCACGAGTGGAAATTGGATCCTCAGGTATTTCAAAAGTTGACAGTGTCATGGGGAACTCCAGACATAGATCTGTTCGCTTCTCCACTAAATTACCAGTTGCCAAAGTTTTGCACAAAAAGGTTTCATCCCACAGCTTGGAAGGTGGACGCTCTGTCATTCAGTTGGAACAATCTTCATGTGTATGCCTTTCCACCTCTACCTCTTCTGCCCAAGGTTCTCTTGAAGGCCAGACAAGACAAGCCATCCATGATCCTGATAGCACCGGATTGGCCTCGACAGCACTGGTACCCACTACTGAGGAGTTTGGTCCGAGAGCCTCCATGGCCTCTGCCTTTGATTCCACACCTTTTGTCTCAGGAGGGCAATCACTTTCTCAATGTCAGAATTCAGTCTCTGCATCTAACGGCCTGGCATATTCTGTTTTAGATTCTGGAGGTTCTCAGCTTCCACAACAAGTTTTGAATGTTATTTTGGAGGCCAGGAGGCCTAGTACCAGGAAAGTTTATGCTGATAAATGGAGGAGATTTTTTATTTGGAGCAAAGGGAAGGACTTTGATGTTTCCAAGCCTAATTTGAGTGCTTCCTTACAATATCTTACTGAGTTATTAGACAAAGGTTTGTCCTTCTCCTCCATAAAAGTTCATGCTGCAGCCATTTCGGCTAATTATGACTGTGACCCTCCTTTATTATCTCATCCTTTGTTTAAGCAGTTTCTCAGAGGGGCAAAGAACATAAGACCCCCACGTAGAGCTCCTACTCCTGCTTGGGATCTCAATTTTGTGTTGGAAAAGCTTACTCTACAACCTTTTGAGCCTGCAGCTACTGCCGAGTTAAAGTATTTGTCATGGAAAACTGCTTTTTTGTTGGCCATTACTTCTGCAAGAAGGGTTTCTGAATTACAGGCCCTTATGGCAGTGGAGCCTTTCTTGATTTTTCATAAGGATAGGGTATCTTTGCACTAATCCTTCCTTTATGCCTAAAGTGGTTTCTAGTGTGGCCTTAAACCAAACTATTTATTTGCCTACTTTTTATGCAAATCCTCAAAATAAAGGGGAGAAGATTTTGCATACTTTGGATATTCACAGGCAGTTGCGTTATTATTTGAGCAGAACCAAGGAGTTCAGACAGTCTCAGCAGTTGTTTGTTTCTTTTGCTTTGGGTTCACAGGGTAGACCTGTTTCAAAACAAACTATTTCTAAATGGATTGGGTTTTGTATTTCTTTTTGTTATTCCCATCATGGTAAGGAGATTCCGATTGGAATCAGACCTCATTCCACTAGAGCTACTGCAACTTCTACTGCCTTTCTAAGGGGGGTAGCTACAAAGGATATTTTGGAAGCAGCCACTTGGAGTTCAGTACATACTTTTTCTAAACATTACCACCTTCCTCTTTATTCTAAGTCTAGGGCTGGATTTGCCACTGCAATATTACAGGGCATTTTAGCAGCCCCTAATGCTTTATGATTTTGCCAACCTCCCTTTCCCGTTGCTTTGCTTTTCTACCCATAAGTAAGGACTGCAGCAATGTGAGATGAAGAACATAGTACAGTTTTGTACCTACCATAAATGTAGATGTTCGAAGATCCACATTGCTGCAGTCCAATTTTCCCTCCCTCCTTCCCCTCTGTAGCTTAGCATGGTTATATGGTTTGGGTGATGGCTGTAGTGGGCATATCTTTTGGGAAGGTACTCTGTTTTTTGGCTGTGACCTTTCTTTTAGGGCCTTCTGACATCTGGGGCAAGAAAAGACTGAGGATATGACGTCGGTCATGCGCTTTTATACCCTGACGCTCTGATGTCAGGGCTGTGCGCCCATGACCGACGTCAGCCTAATACTTTGGTATTCGGGCCGACCGAGGACAGCGGACTACCCATAAGTAAGGACTGCAGCAATGTGGATCTTCGAACATCTACATTTATGGTAGGTACAAAACTGTACTTTTCCTTTTCCAAGGCCTGTTTGGGCATGCCAGTGTCTAAGATTACTCTCACCAAGTGGCTATCTAATTGCATTTCTTTTGGGTGTAGTATGAAAAGAAAGCCCTTGCAGGGTAAACCAAAAAGTCATTCTACTAGAGCTGTGGCTACTTCTAGAGCTGTCTTCTCTAGATCTGCGTTGAATGATGATTGTGCAGTTGCTACTTGGGTAGGTCCTTGCACTTGTGTCCCAGTATAAATTGGACTACAGTCTAGGGCCAGAGTTTCTTTTAGTTCCACCATATTGCGCAATATCCTTCTGTGACACTGCCCTAGAGATTTAAGTGGCTGGGGCCTCTGTCCCACAAGTTGAATCCAAACAGAAAAGACAACATTTGATACAAAAGTTATGTACGTACCATAATGATGGATCTGTGATGTTCTTCATCTCACATTGCTGCAGTCCTTACACTTGGGTAGTCCGCTGTCCTCGGTCGGCCCGAATATCAAAGTATAAGGCTGACGTCGGTCAAGGCGCATTTGACTGACATCAGGACGTCAGGGTGCAAATGCGCATGACCGACGTCATATCCTCAGTCTTTTTTGCCGCATGGTCCGATGCAGAAGCATTATTGCAAGTGCCGGTTGGCGTTCTGAAATTTTTCGATTCCGGAGTTTCAGACCGAGTCAAAGTTGGCTAAGTACCCCGTTGGGGAATATTTTGTTTTTTTCTTGCCTCAGTGGTTAAACGGATGTCAGAAAAAGTGAATAACTGCATTTCTTGTGGGAAACAGATACCGCATAGAGATTATCATACTTTGTGTATTCCTTGTTTAGGGCCTGAGCACGACGTTGTTGGGTGTCGCTCTTGTGCTAGATTTAATAAGCGCACTATAAAGAGGAGATTAGATTGTGCCAGGTTAGTCTTCGGGAAGCGGTGCAATTATAAAATGCCGTCGGATGCTCCGACGCCCTCTTCTTCGAAGAAGCGCAAGGACAAAGCAGTTAAGCCTAGGCTAGAAGAACCGTCCGTTCCGGATGCCGGTTCTTTAGAGGTGTCGGTGGAGCCGGTGGTTCCACCGGAGGTTTCTTTGGGATCCCAGGGAGAAACCTTGTTATTACAGGATGTGGCCTCTCAGGAGGCAGGTCAGGGTGATGGGGCTTCTCAGGTTACTATACTCCCCTCCCTGCCTAGGGTGGTTAGGCCCTCTCCTTCTGTTTCCAAGGCTTCTCCTAGAGGCAGGCCAGGTTTAGCTTCAGTTGGTGTCACCCCTAGTTCTTCTGGAACTGTGCCCAAGAAGCATATGCTTAAAATGGCAGAAGATTTGATTTCTTTGATTAGGGGTTCTTTGCCCCCTCCTGATAAGAGACCTAGGGTGGAGCCTGAGCTAGGGAGTTTTGAGCAGGCTTCGGATGTTTCAGAGTCTTCGGCTGAAGACTTGCAGGAGTACTCTCCTTATTCTGATTCTGATGTGGATGATTCTACTCCTTCTGCTTCTCCTCCTGAGGATTTTTCTTTTCAGAAACTCTTCATTCCATGAGGGAGCATTTTAAGTGGGAAGGTCAGGACTTCTCTGATTCCAGGAAAAGGCTTAGGGAATTTTTGTTTTTACCCCAGCATAGGCCTTTGGCTATACCTCCTGTTTTGGATGTAGTGGAAAATGTTTTTTCAGAGGCTTCTCTTAATCCTGATTCTTTGCCTCCTGCTCCTGTTAAACCGGATAGGTATTACAGGGTGCCTGAAGCTCATAAGTATCTTTTTAAGAGTCCTAGGGCAGACCCAGAAACTGTTAGCCAGGGGCCTAAAGGTGTTAAGGCTTCTGTTGTCAAGAATCCGGTTCCTGCAGATAAAGAAGCCAGGGCCTTGGATAGATGGGGAAAGAAAGTTTATACTTCTTCCACTCTGGCTATGAGGGCTTTGAATTGCCAGTTTCACATGTTAAAATACCAAAACTTTCTCCTTTCACAGTTGAAGTCTAAGGTTGATGCTCTGGCGGAAGGTATTGATTGTAAAGAGTTACAAGATTTAGTACATGTTTCTGAACAGGTGGGGAAACATTCTTTGCAATGTGGTTTTGATGCTGTACAGGCCTCGTCTAGGGTGGCTGCCACTGGGTCAGTTCTTTGCAGGCACTCCTGGCTGAGGGATCAAAATTTATCTGACCATGTTAAAACAAGGATTTTAGATGCTCCTTTACAATCTGATGTGTTGTTTGGTTCTCCTGTTGAGGCAGTTTTAAAGAAAATGGAGGACAAGGCTAAGTCTATGCAGACTGTTAAAGATTTTTTGCAGGTTCAGCCTCCGAAGTTTAGTAGAAATTGGCCTGCTAAAGGGTGGGCGTATCCTTCTTATGATTCCCAGTCTAGGGGTAGATCTAGGCGTGGTAGGGGCAGAGCTCAGGGCTCTTTCAGGCCTAGAACAGGGAGTTCTCCTGCACAGTCTTCTGGTGAGGGCAGGGGTCAGTCCTTTCGTAAACAGACCCAATGACCTACCTTTTCAGCTGCCAGAGCCTTCTTGTCTGGCAGCACCTTTGGGAGGAAGGTTGGCACTTTTCAAAGAAAATTGGAGTTTAATTACCCAAGACAAATGGGTATTGGATATCATACACCGAGGTTACAGGTTTTATTTCCATACCTTGCCTCCTTTCAGAGGCATGCCAGATGTTCCTCCTCAACAAAGAATAGAGGCTCACAAGCAAATTTCTCTGTTACTTCAACTAGGGGCCATACAGCCGGTCCCTATGCCAGAAGTGGGCCTAGGATTTTATTCTCGCCTGTTTCTAGTACCAAAGAAGGGGAACACGTGGAGACCAATTTTGGATTTATCTATCCTCAACACTTATCTGGACATTCCCAAGTTCAAAATGTTGATGTTACAACAGCTTTTACCTCTGCTGGGCAAAGATCATTGGATGGTGACTTTGGATCTCAAGGAGGCTTACCTTCATGTTCCTATCAGACTAAGTTGCAGGAAGTATCTGCGTTTTCGAGCTGGGACTTCTCACTATCAGTTCTCTGCATTGCCCTTTGGCTTATCTACTGCCCAGAGTGTTCACGAAAGTTCTGGCTCCAGTGATAGCTTTCTTCAGGCTAAAAGGAATACAGATCTATCCTTATTTGGACGACTGCCTGATTCTGGCTCAAGGAAGGAAGAGCTTCTTCATCATTTGGAATATGTGATAGCAGTGCTAAGATGCCTGGGGTATTCTGTGAGCGAAATAAAGTCCAGTCTAGTACCCTCTCAGGACATGTGCTTTCTGGGTGTAAGACTGAATACAGCATCCCAGATGGCCTTTTAACCCCGGACAAACAAAAGAATCTTTCCCTTTACTTCCATCAACTATCTCATCAGTCCGGGCTGACTGCAAGGACAGTCCTTCAAGCCTTAGGGTTCATGGCATCTTGTATTCTGGTGCTTCCCAATGCCAAACTGCATATGAGGAAGCTGCAATGGTATCTCAAAAATGTATGGACACAGCACTGCCAGGATCTGGACACTGTCATTCAAATAATACCTTGCATTGAAAAGGAATTTTTGTGGTGGGCTCAGGAATGTCACCTAAACAAGGGACTCTCTGTGACCCGGCCAGAGGTGAGTCAGATTTTAACGACAGATGCCTCAGACAAAGCTTGGGGAGCTCATCTAAATGGAAAGTGGATACAAGACAAGTGGCCTGCCAGACTGCAACATCTACATATCAACCTGAAGGAGATGTTAGCAGTCCAGTTTGCATTAATAGCTTTCAAGGATTTACTTCTTCCAGGGCAGGTGTTGATTCTAACAGACAACACTACTGTCATGTGGTACATCAACAAGCAAGGGGGAACACATTCTTATCCTCTATGCAGGCAAGCAATGATTTTGTGGGAGACTGCTCTCAGTTTACAGCTCAATCTTCAGGCAAGGTTTCTGCCAGGAGCACAGAACTCCTTAGCAGATGTGTTGAGCAGGCAATTATGGATCCCCACGAGTGGAAATTGGATCCTCATGTATTTCAGAAATTGACAGTGTCATGGGGAACTCCAGACATAGATCTGTTCGCTTCTCCACTAAACCATCAGCTGCCAAAGTTTTGCACAAAAGGGTTCATCCCACAGCTTGGAAAGTGGATGCTCTTTCTTTCAATTGGAGCAATCTTCATGTGTATGCCTTTCCACCTCTGCCTCTCCTCCCAAAGGTACTTCTAAAGGTCAGACAGGACAAGCCAAGGATGATTTTAATAGCTCCAGATTGGCCTCGACAGCACTGGTACCCATTACTGAGAAGTCTGGTACGGAAGCCTCCATGGCCTTTGCCTTGATTCCACACCTGTTGTCACAGGAGGACAGCCATTTGCTCAATGTCAAACTTCACTCTCTTCACCTAACAGCCTGGCATATTCTGTTTTGAACCATAGAGGGTCTCAACTTCCACAACAAGTTTTGAATGTGATTTTGGAAGCTAGAAGGCCTAGTACAAGGAAAGTGTACGCAGATAAATGGAAGAGATTTTTGTTTTGGAGTGCAGCAAAGGATTTTGATGTTTCTGAGCCTAATTTAAGTGTGGCTCTTCAATATCTTACTGAGTTACTGGACAAAGGTTTGTCCTTCTCTTCTATTAAGGTTCATGCTGCAGCAATTTCAGCTCACTATGAATGTGACCCTCCATTGTTTTCTCATCCTTTGTTCAAGCAATTTCTTAGAGGGGCAAAGAATATAAGACCCCCACGAAGAGCTCCTACTCCTGCTTGGGATCTCAATTTTGTGTTGGAGAAACTCGCTCTACAACCTTTTGAGCCTGCAGCTACTTGACTGCCTTTTTGTTGGCCATTACCTCTGCAAGAAGGGTTTCTGAATTGCAGGCCCTTATGGCGGTTGAGCCTTTCTTGATTTTCCATAAGGATAGGGTATCTTTACGTACTAATCCTTCCTTTATGCCTAAGGTGGTTTCTAGTGTGGCTTTAAACCAAACTATTCATTTGCCTACTTTTTATGCAAATCCCCAAAATAAAGGGGAAAAGATTTTGCACACTTTAGATGTACACAGGCAGTTGTGATATTATTTGGACAGAACTAAAGGGTTCAGGCAGTCTCAGCAGTTGTTTGTTTCTTTTGCTTTGAGTTCTCAGGGCAAGCCTGTGTCAAAACAAACTATTTCTAAGTGGATTGGGTTTTGCATTGCTTTCTGTTATTCCCATCATGGCAAGGAGATTCCAGCTGGGATTAGGCCTCATTCCACTAGGGCTACTGCCACTTGACAGCCTTTTGAGGGAGTGGCAACCAAGGATATTTTGGAGGCAGCTACTTGGAGTTCAGTGCATACTTTCTCTAGGCATTATCACCTACCACTTTACTCTAAATCCAGGGCTGGTTTGCCACTGCTGTTTTGCAGGGCATTTTGGCAGCTCCTGCTTCCTTGTAGTTTGGCCATCCTCCCTTACCTCTGCTTTGGGATTCTACCCAAGTGTAAGGACTGCAGCAATGTGAGATGAAGAACATAGTACAGTTTTGTACCTACCATAAATGTAGATGTTCGAAGATCCACATTGCTGCAGTCCAATTTACCCTCCCTCCTTCCCCTCTGTAGTTAGAGGTGGTTGTGTGGGTTGGGTTGTAAATATTGTGTATATTGTATATATATTGTACATGTAATTAGTGCAAGGGTGGTTGGTTGTTAGTTTGTTGTCTTTTGGTTTTGACCTTTATTTTTAGGGTCTTCTGACATCTGGGGCAAGAAAAGACTGAGGATATGACGTCGGTCATGCGCATTTGTACCCTGACGTCCTGATGTCAGTCAAATGCGCCTTGACCGACGTCAGCCTTATACTTTGATATTCGGGCCGACCGAGGACAGCGGACTACCCAAGTGTAAGGACTGCAGCAATGTGGATCTTCGAACATCTACATTTATGGTAGGTACAAAACTGTACTTTCTCTCTTTCCATCTGGTGACTTTGCCAGGATGTTAATTTATTTCATTATGGCTTGCCTGTTGAAGTAACTTATTAACCACTTAATTGAATGTGGAATGTGGCACAACTAAAGTCAGAGGAAGGTGTAGAGTTTTACCTGCTTTAATTTTCGTCCAGTTATGACCAGTGCTGATAGATTTTCCTTCACCGAGAGGATGGATAGAATACATACCATACTCACTTAATATATGATGTGGGCCTGGCTTTGTTTCCCAAAGCAATTTTGAGAAATGTGATTTATTGTCTCTATCAGGTATTCTTAAAGTTCCTTCACAAGATCAGAAGTCAAATGCATCAGGCACATTTATTAGTGCTTGTGTGTAGCATGCTTGCTGAGGAGCCCTTGTCTCACACTTTAAGTAGTTTGTGTACTCCTTACCCATGTAAGTGACGAGGTAAAATTAGCTGCCCATTCCTGATGCAGGATTCATTTGTTAAATGTTTTTATGCATCTAAAAAACAGACCTCCACATTCTTTTTTTATGCCATGATGTATTTAGGTACTTCCCGAATGTAGATGGGTGAACTAGACAGGAGGTAATTTTTCACTTGCCCTGAATACAACAAATGTAATAGAAGATTATAGTGTCCTAAAATCTGTACATGTGCAAAAATTACAAGTAGTTTAAGAAGACTGTATATTTGTATTAGATAACAGTACAAAATAGTATGTATTCAGGCAAACTGTTCTAATAGTACAACACACAATCCCCGAAACAGACCATCATCCAATGAGAATTAAGCTTGTCGCCTTGCTCTGCTTTGTGTTAAGATTGCATTGTACTAAGCTTACAGTTTCCTTTAGGGACAGATATCGGCAACAGACTGGGATTCGTGTTGTTCCATTTACCCGCATAAAGGCAGAACAGAGGCTTGAGAGTTCCCCTCACTCCTTCCGTCATGGGTGGGTTGCATTTCCAGGTGCTTATACTGCTCATCCTTTAATTCACTGGCTGAGGCTTGATGCTGCCTGACCTGATCTTTGCACCCTTCCCTCCCCCTGCAAACTCAACTGGTCTCTTATCAGGAGCACTTGGGGCCTAGGATTCTACTCCTAAGACTTCTTTACCTTCAACACACAGAGTTGGTTGTTTGCAGTTAATGATGGACTTAAGATATGCTGTCAGGTGAGCCTTCACCAGCTTCAGCAAGCTAATCAAACAGTTGTTTCTTTGTGAGAACATAAGTCTCGGGTGCAAGATTTCACCCTTCGGGATATAATTGTTGTGGTGCCAGTGACTTGGTTTTCCTGCCTTCCAGTATGCACCAACCAGATGTTGCCTCAAATGTTTGTATTGTCCCTTGATTTTAGGATGTTGGAAGTTGCAGGTCTGCTTTCTTCCCAGGCTTTCTTTAGTTAATCCAGTGCCTGTGAGACCTTTGTCTTGATACAGGTATGGACCTTGAACCCTCTTTGCATGTTGGCATCCCACCCCCATATTTGGGGCTTCTTTTTGACTAGGTGTAGCTTGTTTTGGTTTCCATCCCTGTGTGTGTGTGTGTGCGCGTGCGCACGTGCCCCTCAGCAGCTGTTGTCCTTCCTGATCATTCACTACACCACCTTGCTCAAAGCCACCCTTTAAAGACGTAATGTAGAAAATGTGTAGGCACTTCAGTCTGCTACCATGGTCTCTGAGAGGAACAGTGCTCAGTGTAGACTGTCAGCCAGATGGAAGAAGTTTACTGTCTTATTCTAAAACTGACTCCTGTTTATAGTCTGGGGGGGCTTGGTTAATCACAGGGAAATCATCCTATTTCTTTGCTGCCTGAGTAATCCAGAGCTGTGGCAAGAGCTGCGCACTCTTCTACCACTTCAGGACCTTTACTTTGTGCTTCACCTCTCCACATTTTAGTTTTCCTTGTGAAGTTAGCACTGGCTGGCTTTAAGGCGGACTTTCACAGATGCTTTCTTCAGTTTAACTTTCATGTACTTCTTTGTAAGTGTGATTGTGTAAATACTTTGGCTAGGGTTTCATGTTTGGACATGCTCCTGGACAAAATGTGGTTAAGGTCATCCTCCTCCTCCTTCAGTAGCTGTATGCTGGTCTTGTCATTCATGGAAGGACATAGTCTTAGGCTCTGCTTTCTAGGCTGTGGTTAATGCCATACCTGAAGAGGCATGTTTTTGCCTCATTGAAGTGGCAGGGCTCCCCTCACCCCACTGCTAAAGAAAATGGAGGAAATCCTGTAGCTGCCCCAGCAGCAAGACCTGTCTGTCATTATTTGCTGTTGTCTTCCATTGTAGTAGCTATGAGCCCTGAGGAGTGTTCTCTACTAATATTCTTTCACGTTTGAACTTTGCTTTGGACTTTCCCAGAGTGGTAGCAGCTCTGAGTTTGACCAAGCTTGGAGAATCTGTTTTTTGGACAGCAAAGATTAAGCTGGGCTGCTCCCAGATAAATCCACTGTTTTTCTCTTACTGTTAATTTCATATCCTTCATGGCTGTTCCACCATGTCAGAAGACTGTGGTCAAGCCCAGACTGTATAGATTGTGGCAGGCAGAGGGTGTTTTGTTTGTTTGAGTTCAGAAGCTGACCCTTCAGTTTCCCACTTTTTTCTTTTGTCACAAGTGGTGTTTTCACCCATTTACTGGCATTAGCATCTCGTTCTAAAGCCACTTATGATCTGAATAGTGTAATACCCTGTGGTTAAGCTTCTCCATCAGGATGTTGCCCATCTCGGGTGCTGAATGCTGTGTCAGAAACCTTTTGAGAAAAACCTCTGTGCATCTTCCTGTTGAGTCAATGGCTCCTCTTAGCAATGTTTTTTCTGCTATTTTTGATCCTACTCCAGTTGGGCCAACACATTTTTTGCAGAGACCCTTTGTGGTTGTTTCTTAGTTCACATGTTAGATGGGTAACCATATACTCTCTGTTACATCTACTCTTTGAGGGGGTTCTCAAGAGGTCCTGCTTTGGCAGCCCAGTCATGAATGCAGTTTGGGGCCATAATTAGGCCTGAGTATGCTATCTGTGCAGGAAAGCTGTAGCACTCTTTGTGTTGCTCTAACACAGCTGAGGATGAAGGTATAACTGTAGACAGTAAGGAGGCTGTAATGGCAGTCCTGCTCATTTCCTTGCGACAGAGCCCTAGATTGGTGGGGATCTCCCACCCAACCTTGGGTGACCTTGAGAAGAAGGGAAAAAAACTTAGGTGACCTTCTGTGGCCTTTTCTGCTGTTAATGGATTTTTACTGAAGGTGGTGGTATAACTTAAGTTGCATTTTATTTCTGGAGCACTGACTGTGTTCCCACAAGGAGATTTGCTGTAGTTAGAGCCAAGGCTTGGACATCCTTCCCTTTTGGCTGTGGAGTCTATCACCTGCTGAGGCTTCCTCTGTTTAGGTACAGCACCTGACCCATAATAAGGCACTTAAACAATCCATAGGGGTCAAGAGGCTTTCTATTTGCACAGAATAATCTGGTAACCCGATATTATGTTAGGCTGTACTTTCTCAGCAGTTGACACCTGCTTGGAAGCAAACACAATGATGCTACTCTGAACCTGTCCTCAAATTCTGTCCTGGAGCTCCTGCTGCTTCAGAGGCTGTGTCTGGACTGAAGAGCTTGGACATTCTATACAGGAATTATGGTTCTCCCTTGCGCTCAGAAGAACGTATGGGTGAGAGCTTTAGATGGGAGTGGGTTTTTTCCTTCTGTACCTTAGAGTTGTCTTGTATTTTCTTAGTTACTGACTTTTTTTCCATTTAAGTTCCGAGTCCATGGAATAAGAGTATTAAGACAGATTCTGTATTTCTAAGTAGGATGTTGGAAGTGTAGATTTGGATTTCCAGTCCTGTGACATTAAGAAACTTGCCTGGCCTTATAAAGGGTGTCCTCCACGATATGCATAACAACCACCTGTACTTCTGCACATCTAGCTCTTGGCCTTGATGACTTGCCAGCTTGGGCTATTGAGAAAGTTCATTCAGCTTGAAGCTACTGGTAAGCTTTCTTCATGGGCCTCCAAGTGTGAACTTATCAAATACAGATGCAGTGGTACCCCAATGCTGTCTCTTTCGGTCATTGGCAGGTGGTGGTGTTGGTCTGCATGCCTGTGTGCTTAGCTGCAGTTTTTCATTGAAGAATCTGGAGGTGTTCCTAGTAATTGTTCCTTTTGGAGAGTAGATCTGGAACGAGTTGTGACTGGTCATGTAGCTTATTTTTGAGTGCTGCTTCCCTCTCCCCTTTGCAAGCAAGGGAATTAGAATTCTTGCTTGTCAAGCCTAGTTGTTCACACATGAATGGGTTTATCAAGTGATTGGAGTTCATTCGTGAGTTGAGCTTTTTTTTATAGCTCCACAGACATGAGGAGGATCCTGAAGATGTTCATTAGATGACAGCTGCAGTATTCCTTACTACTGGGAATTTACCACAAGATGTTCCCACATGTACAGGTAGTCTTCAAGAGCAGGTTCCTCCCCCAATTTTTACCCTTGAGCACACTTGAGTGTACTAGTATAAGAAGGATGTATGCTTGAACCATTGTAGAACTTTCTTACTGCAGTCATCTATGCAGATGTCTATGTCAAGAATCGCAGTCAGTTCTTCATCTTTTATCAGATATTCCACCTTCAGAGCTCAGGCAGATAAGCACCCCATTGGGATATCTGTTCCTTTTTTGTACTATTTACTACATCAGGGGTTTGGTTTCTAGTAGTGGTCTTATTTCTAGCTAGAAAAAGGGCAAGTGTAGTTGTGGTAGGCTGATCTCCTAAAGAAGTTACCACACCAGTTGTGCTTTTTCAAGCAAATTACAGCCATAGTTATAACATCTGTCAGAGATTTTCCTTCCTAAACTATTAGGAGTAGGCTGCACTTTCTTAGCCAGTACTGTGAACGCAAGTCTCTGCAGGCCTTGGATATCTCTGCTGTGAGATATACTGGACTGTTTACAACTTCCAACTTTTCCTTGAAGAAATATAAAATAATATAGGTATAGCATAGTTATGAATTGAGCATTCAGTGTTCCTTATTGGTATGAGGCAACTGGACACACCAAGGTACAGTCACAGTCTAGGGATAGGGCTGCTGCTATTCCACAACCCTCTGACATTACCCTTTTTGAGGCTTCAGTGGTTGGAGGTCCTGACACATCCATATGGGCTAATCTCTTAAATATTTCTTGTCTGGTCTGTGGCAGGTAAAGAGTAATAAGTGGATGTCTTAAAAGTGATGGAAGGGATTACTACAGTCTTAATAAGGAGGCAGGGGGCTGTGGTGTAAAGGTCTGGATGTTCTTCGTGTTTCACTGTTGCAGTCATCACACTTGGGTTTATCTGCCTGCAGGTAGCCCTTAGTCGGGCCGAATACCATAGTCTTGGGATTTCTGCATCGGATGCTGTTGCCTCTTCCATGACATCAGGTCATCAGGGGTATAAAACATGCAGCCTTCTCCATTACATCAGTCTTTCTTGCCGAGGAGGAGCCCAAAGCAGAAGCAGTTCGCAAGTGCCGGTCGGCCGTTACCTGAAATTTTTGTTTTTCGAGTTTCAAACCTGAAGTCTTCTAAAGCTTAGCACCCCGTTGGGGATTCTTTTTCCTTGCTCTAACCGATGTCAGAAAAAGTTAACAATTGTCTTGCCTGAGGAAAGCAAATACCTCACAGAGATTTTCATTCTTACTGCGTCACCTGTTTAGGCCCAGACCATGATGTCCCTCACGGTCTGTTTTGTGCTTTAACTCCCGAACCATTCGTCGTCTGGCTATTTTTGTAGCTAAATACTTTCGCTCTCGTTCTCCATTTTCCGAAATGGCTTCGGTAAGCCATCCGACTACTGATCTTCTGAAAAAGCACAAAGACAGACCGCATAGGTCAAAAACTGCCGATGACGCTTCCGTTAAGCTAGTCACCAGTCCGTCGGTACTCAGTGAGGCACCTTTGCAGCCCCTGATGCCTGCTTCTACAGAATCGCAGGCCTCTGCTGAGACCCCTTCGGAGTCCAGCAAGCAGAGATGCTTCTTCAGCTATGGAACCTGCGGATGTCTCTACCTTGGATGGGTTCGGAGCCGCGTATTCTGACATACCGATATTCGTATTAAACCAACATCTTCATTTTTAACTAAATTTACCGAGTTTCTCAGGCCCAGAGTTCGCACTACGCCTAGAAAACCGACGTCCAAAGTGCATGCTGAAGCTCCCATGCCACAAAAACAAATGCAAATGCTTAGAATGGCTGAAGACCTTATTACTCTAATTAGGGGAAGCCAGCCTTCCCCTGCTAAAAACAAATAATTTAATTTCCTTCTGATTCTACAGACCAGGAGTCCGATGACTCTGACCCTTCTGATTGCCAGGAACATGCCCTTATCTACCTATGAGGATTCAGATGCAGAGGAATCCATTCCCTCTGCCTCCTCTGCAGAGGATTTTTCTTTTGGTGAAACCTTGCATACCTTGAGAGCATTTCTGCTAGGAAGGCCAGGACTATCCTCAGTCCAAAAAGAGACTCGGGGAATTTTTAGATTTGCCTCAGCACAATCCTCTAGCTATACCCCCTGTCCTGGATATTGTAGATGATGACTTCATGAAATCCAGTCTTACTCCTGACACTTTACCACCAGCTCCTAGAAAACCTGATGGGTACTACAGAGTACCTGACTCTCAAAAATTTCTCTCTAAGAATCCTACTGCGGATCCAGAGACCATTTCCCAGGGACCTAAAGGCATTAAGGCTACTACAGCCGAAAACCCTACCCCTTCAGACAGGGATTCTAGAGCTTTAGACAGATGGGGTAAGAAGGTATATACCTCTGCAACTCTTGCCATCAGGGCTTTGAATTGCCAGTTTCACATGTTGAAGTACCAGCAACATATTATGGAACTAATTAAACAAAAAAGTGTTACTTCCAGATTGTGCAGAAAATAAAGATTTACAAGAGTTAATGCATTCTACAAACCAAGTTAGTAAACATACTCTGCAGTGTGGGTTTGATGGCTTAGAAGCATCTTTGCAGGGCTGCTGTCACTGGGTCTGTACTGAGAAGGCATGCTTGGCTCAAGGAACAAGTCTTGCCAGACCATGTCAAAGCAAAATTACTAGATGCTCCATTAAGTCAGGGTCGTTTGTTTGGCACAAAAGCAGAAGTTGTTCTTAAAAAGATGGAAGAAAAAGCTAAATCTATGCGAACTGTCAAAGATTTCTTACAGGTGCAGCCACCTAGATTCAGTAGGCATTGGCCTTCAAAAAAACTGGTCCTTTCCAGTCCCTCCCATGCCTTCTGAGTCCAAACCCAGGGGAAACAGACCCCCAAGACTGCAGTCTCATGGTATGCAGATATCTAAACTATGGAGTATTCCCACCTCAGAAACAGAGTGGTAAGCCACCCCCTTATGGAAAAAGTTCAAAATGACTTTCCAGTTATCCTTCCCAGCCATGCCCAAGTACTTGCACCCCTAGGAGGAAAACTCTACCTTCATGCAAAAAACTGGATGTCCATTACTCAGGACCGATGGGTTCTAAACATTGTATCCCAGGGATACAGATTCTACTTGCACTCACTGCCAACCTCAAGCGGGTTGCCAGAACTTCCTCCAAACCAGTGGGCAGAGGCTCAAAAGCAAGTACCTTCCCTTCTCCATATCAGGGCTATTCAACCTGTTCCAGTTGAACAAAGGGGACAGGGTTTCTACTCCAGACTATTCCTGGTGCCCAGAAAAGAAAGATCTTGGCGCCCTATCTTAGATCTGTCAATTCTCAACATCTTTCTGGTGGTCCCAAAATTCAAAATGCTTACACTGCAACAGCTTTTTCTATGCTAGCCAAGGATGCGTGGTTAGTCACCCTAGACTTAAAAGAAGCATATCTGCTCATTCCCGTAAGGGACCCTTGCAGGAAATATCTACATTGCAGGCTCTATGCAGTTCTCTGCACTTCCATTTGGCTTATCTACTTGCACCCAGAGTATTCACAGTGTCTGGTTCCAGCCATTGCATACTGCAGGCAGAGAAATATTCAAATTTACCCATACTTGGACGATTGCCTGATTCAGGCGGACAGTCAGGAATTGCTACTTTACCACCTGGCATTTGTAAAAAGACTTCTAACCTCACTGGGATACACACCATCAATGCAAATAAATCATAACTGGTGCCCAGCCAAAAAATTGTATTCCTGGGAGCAAGCTTGAACACAACTTCCCAGATGGCATTCCTCACTCCAGAAAAGCAGGTCCATTTGACGAACTATTTCAGTCTAATGGCCACCAAAACCCAATTATCTGCAAGGACAATACTGCAAGCCCTAGGGTTCATGGCCTCATGCATTCTGCTAATTCCATATGCAAGACTGCATATGAGGAAACTTCAGTGGTACTTAAAAAGTCTCTGGTGTCAACATTCTCAGGACCTGGAAACAGTGATTCCTATCATACCTTGTCTAAGGGCAGAGTTCCTTTGGTGGGCAGAGGCATGCAACCACAACAAGGGACTTACTTTCATTCAACCCCTCGCCGCCCAAACCCTGACACCAGACGCAATAGACTATGCATGGAGGGCTCACATGGCAGGCAAATGCATTCAAGGCAAATGGAGCCCAGAACAAATTCCCCTGCATATCATTCAAAAAGAGATGCTAGCTGTACAGAATGCTCTGACAGTCTTCAAATACCTTATCCTTCCAAGACAGCTCCTGATAAAGACAGACAACACCACATTTATGTGGTACATAAACAAGTGGGGGGGGGGGGACTCATTCTTAAACACTCTGCAGGTTAGCCATGGCCCTGTGGAACACAGCCGTAAGCAACCAAGTCCACCTACAAGCTCAATTCCTGCCAGGCAACCAAAATTCACTGTCAGACGACTTAAGCAGAAATCTACTGGGCCCTCACGAGTGGAAACTGGAACCTAACTCATTCAAACTTCTAACCCAGAGGTGGGGAACACAGGAGGTGGACCTTTT
This sequence comes from Protopterus annectens, assembly GCF_019279795.1. Lineage (NCBI taxonomy): Eukaryota > Metazoa > Chordata > Ceratodontiformes > Protopteridae > Protopterus > Protopterus annectens. The sequence continues at coordinate 1,407,581,483 of NC_056728.1, read as the reverse complement.
TGCCCCCACCCAAACCACCAATTGAGCAAATTTTGCAGTAGGAACGCTCACAGCAGAGCCTGGAAGGTGGATACCTTATCCTTTACATGGGAAAACCTCTCAATTTATGCCTTTCCTCCTCTTCCCCTCCTCTCAAAAGTACTATTCAAGATCAGACAGGACAGGCCAAGGGCAATCCTTATTGCACCAGACTGGCCATGCTTGCACTGGTACCCACTCCTACGCAGTCTGACAGCAGTGCCAACCTGGCACCTACATCAGACACCTTCCCTGCTGTCACAGCAGAAGGGACATATTTTGCATCCACAGCTGCAAACCCTAAACCTTGCAAGCCTGGCTTATCCCCTGAATACACCACCAGCATCCCTCAGCAAACAGGTGTGGGATGTCATCCTTGAGGCCAAAAGGCCTAGTACTAGGAAATCCTATGCTAAAAAGTGGAAATGTTATTGTTCTTGGAGTCTGTCTCAAGGAAAGGACACAGCTGTGCCCACCTTACCTTAAATCCTTGATTACCTAGCAGAGCTGCTCCACAGAGGCCTAGCCTTCTCATCCATTAAGATTCATGCCTCTGCCATCTCATCTCATTATAATACTGAGCCACCTCGCTTTTCTCACCCTCTCATCAAACAGTTCCTGAAAGGAGCTAACAATTTACAGCCCCCTAGGAGAGCTCTCACCCTGGCCTGGGACCTTAACTTTGTACTGGAGAAGCTCACACTTCCCACTTTTGCACCTGCTGCTTCAGCATTGTTAAAATTCCTCTCTTGGAAAGCAGCCGTACTTCTAGCTATTACTTCAGCAAGAAGAGTGTCTGAGTTGCAGGCAGTATTGGTGGTGGAGCCCTTCATTATTTTCCATGCTGACAGGGTTTCCCTTAGGAATTAACCCATCCTTTATGCCCAAGGTGGTATCCAGTGTGGCTTTAAACCAATCCATCCATTTGCTAACCACTTTCCCTAATCCTCAGAATAAAGGGGAAAGGATCCTGCACTCCTTGGACATGCACAGACACCTCAGGTTCTACCTTGACAGGGCTAAGCCTTTCAGAAAATCTGACCAGCTGCTAGTCAGCTTTGCTACAGGGTCAGAGGACATGGCCATTTGAAAGCAAACCATTTCCAAATGGATAGCACACTGCATCCATTTCTGCTACAAGCACTATGGAAAACCTACCCCTCAGGGGATCAGAACTCATTCCACTAGAGCTACTTCAAGCTCTACAGCATTTCTCAGGGGAGTCCCTACCAGGGCCATCCTTGAATCTGCAACATGGAGTTCTGTACACACTTTCACCAAGCATTACCACTTACCTATTTTTTCTAAATCCAGAGCTGGATTTGCTACACCAGTCTTACAAGGCCTGCTAGCCAGTCCTAACACTTCTTGACTGCCTCCCTCCTTCCTCAGTTTTGGGAATCAACCCAAGTGTGATGACTGCAACAGTGAAACACAAAGAACATAGTGCAGATTTGTACACTTACCATAAAAGTAGATGTTCGAGTGTATTAACTGTTGCAGTCCTGGTTTCCCTCCCTCCAGCCCCCTGGCTTTCTCTGTCCTTTCTACCTATCCTCTATGGCCATTTTTTATGGCAGCGGTATTTACGTTTTGCTGGAGGTGTTCCACACCATATAATAGCTTCCTGTTTTGGGGGATCCTGACATCTGGGGCAAGAAAAACTGATGTAATGGCATCAGCTGCATTTTTTATACCCCTGATGACCTGATGTCATGGAAGAGGCAATAGCATCAGACTCAGAAATCCCATGACTCTGGTATTCGGGCCGACTGAAGGCTACCTGCAGGCAGATAACCAAAGTGTGATGACTGCAACAGTGAATACACTTGAACATCTACATTTGTGGCAAGTGTACACAACTTTCTCTGCACTTCCTTTAGGCTTATCCACTGCTCCCAGAGTATTCACAAAATGCCTGGCTCCAGCCATTGCATACTGCAGGCAGAGAAATATCCAAATTTACCCATACTTGGACTGCCTGATTCAGGCAGATAGTCAAGAATTGCTGTTGCAGCACCTGACATTTGTGAAAAACCTCCTCACTTCCCTGGGGTACACATCAATGAAAAGTGATAAAAACTGGTGCCCAGTCAAAAGACTGTATTCCTGGGAGCAAGCCTGAACATAGCATCCCAGATGGCATTCCTCACTTCAGAAAAACAAGTCTGTCTGACAGCTTACTTCAAACAAATGGCCACCAGAACCCAGCTATCCGCAAGGAAAATACTGCAGGCCTTAAGTTTCATGGCCTCATGTATACTGATTCCATATGCCAGAGTGCATATGAGGAAACTTCAGTGGTACTTAAAACGTCTTTGGTGCCAACGTCCTCAGGACCTGGAAACAGTCATTCCTGTCATACCCTGTCTAAAGACAGAGTTTCTTTGGTGGGCAAAAGCATGCAACCACAACAAGGGACTTCCCTTTACTCAACCCCCGCCACCCAGACCTTAACCACAGATGCAAGCAGACTATGCCTGAGGAGCACACATGGATGGCAAACGCATTCAGGGCCACTGGAGCCAAAGTCAAATTCATCTGCACATCATCCAAAAAGAGATGCTAGCTGTGCAGAATGCCCTGACAGCATTCAGATCCCCACTCTTTCCAGGACAACTACTAATAAAAACAGACAACACCACAGTTATGTGGTACATCAACAGGCAGGGGGGAACCCATTCTTACCCACTCTGCAGGTTAGCCATGGCCCAGTGGAACATGGTCTTGGGCATGTAAGTCCATCTGCAAGCTCAATTCCTGCCAGGCTAACAAAACTCACTGGCAGACAACTTGAGCAGAAATCTCCTAGACCCACACGAGTGGCAGTTATAGCCCAGCACCTTCAACCTTCTGATTCAGAAATGGGGGATCCCAGAGGTGGACCTTTTTGCCTCCCCCTACAACCACAAGCTCAGCAAATTCTGCACCAGGAACCCTCACAGCAAGGCCTGGAAAGTGGATGTCCTATCTTTTCAGTGGGTAGATCTCTCAATTTATATATTCCCACCTCTGCCCCTTCTCTCAAGAGTGTTACTCAAAATAAGACAGGACAGACGGAAGACAATTCTGATTGCCCTGGACTGGCCACGCCACCACTGGTACCCACTCCTGTGCAGCCTGACATCGGTGCCACCCTGGCACCTACACCAGAACCCTACCCTGCTCTCTCAGCAGGAGGGGCAGATTTTGCATTTGCAACTGCAAACCCTAAATCTTGCAGCCTGGCTTATCCCTTGAATCCTCCCTCAGCAACCCTAAGCAAGCAGGTGCTGAATGTCATTCTTGAAGCCAGAAGACCCAGTACAAGAAAATCCTATGCGGATAAGTGGAAAAGGTACTGCTCCTGGAGTCTGTCTAAAGGAGAGGACACAGCTCTGCCCTCCCTGCCTCTAGTCCTGGATTACTTGGCAGATCTAATCCACAAAGGCCTGTCCTTCTGTTCCATTAATGTCGAGCACATTCCATGCCTCAACCATTTTGGCTGATTACAACCGCTCTTCTCGCACCCTCTCATCAGATAGTTCCTGAGAGGGGCAAAAAACTTAAGGCCACCAAGGAGAGCACCCACCCCTGCTTGGGACCTTAACTTTATACTGGAAAAGCTCACACTTCCACCATTTGAGCCTGCAGCGTCAGCAGACTTAAAATTCCTCTCTTGGAAAGCAGCATTGCTTCTGGCCATCACTTCAGCTAGAAGAGTATCTGAGCTACAAGTACTTATGGCTGTGGAACCCTTCATTATTTTCCAAGCTGACCGGGTCTCCCTCAGGAGAAAGTGGTGTCCAGTGTGGCTCTTAACCAATCCATACATTTGCCTACCTTCTTCCCTAACCCTCAAAATAAACTGGAAAGGATCCTGCACTCCTTGGATGTGCACAGGCAGCTCAGATTTTACCTGGATAGGACTAAGCCCTTCAGAAAATCAGACCAGTTACTAGTCAGCTTTACAACAGGGGCAGAGGGCAAGGCCATTTCAAAGCAAGCAATCACTAAATGGATAGCACATTGCATCCATTTCTACTACAAGTACCATGGGAAACCAACCCCTCAGGGGGTCGAACACATTCCACTAGGGCAGCATTTACCTCTGCAGCATTTCTCAGGGGAGTCCCAACCAGGGACATCCTGGAAGCTGCTACCTGGATTTCTGTACATACCTTCACCAAACACTACCATTTACCTATCTTCTCCAAGCACTACCATTTACCTATCTTCTCCAAGCACTACCATTTACCTATGTTCTCCAGATCCAGGGCAGGTTTTGCATACAGCAGTCCTGCAGGACATTTTAGCCAGCCCTAACTCTTCTCGAGTGCCTGCACCCTTCTTCAGCTTTGGGAATCTACCCAAGTGTGATGACTGCAACAGTGAAACATGAAGAATGTAGTACAGTTGTCTACACTTACCATAAATGTAGATGTGAGTGTATTTGCTGTTGCCTTCCTGGTTTCCCTCCCTCCAACCCCCTGGTTTCTTTCTGTCTCTCTCTCTAATCTCTGTATGCCCTTCACTCCCCCCTTTCAGGGGTATTAGTATTTACTTTTTCCTAGTGGTGTTTCCCCACCATAACATAGCTCCCTATTGGGGAGCTCCTGACATTTGGGGCAATAAGAACTGATGTAATGGCATTGTCTGCCTGTTTTTATACCTCTGACGACCTGACTTCAGTCTTGGAGTGACAGCAACCGACACAGAAATCCTAAGTTTGCAGTATTCATGCCGACTGAGGGCTACCTGCAGGCAGATAACCCAAGTGTGATGACTGCAACAGTGAATACACTCTAACATCTACATTTATGGTAAGTGTACACAACTGTACTTTCCTGCCTCTCTACTTTACCCAGCAGGCTTCCAGAAGTCACCTCACTGCGAGGAAGTTCCTGCAAGCCTTGGGGTACATGGCATCATGCATCCTTGTAATTCCTCTGGCCAGGCTTCACATGAGGAAACTTCAGTGGTATCTAAAGAGCCTTTGGTGTCAGCACTCTGTGTCTAGAGACTTCTCTCCCTCTGATCCCCTTATAAGGGCCGAGTTTCTCTGGTGGGCAGGGGCATTGTGCCAAGAACAAAGATCTTCCCTTCATCCTCTGCCCTACCGGGCAGACCATCGTCACCGACGCCCCAGACATTGCTTGGGGCGCTCACCTAGCAGGCAGATGCACCCAAGGTCTTTGGGATGCCCAGCACCTTCCCTTACACATCAGTCAGAAGGAAATGATGGCAGTACAAAATCTGACATCCTTCAAACCCCATCTCAGGCCCGAGTTTCTCCTTATCAAAACAGACAACACCACAGTAATGGTGTATATCAACGAACAGAGGGAGCCAATCTTGCCCTCTATGCAAGCTAGCCATGAACCTCTGGCTGATGGCTTCCTCCATGGGATTGCACTTAATTGTTCAATACCTACCAGGGATCAACAACACCCTGGCAGACCACCTAAGCAGAAACTTACTGGACCCCCACGAATGGCAGGTCCACAGAAAAATCTTTTTGCTAGTCATTCAGGAGTGGGGAACTCCGGAGGTGGATCTCTTTGCTTTGCACCTCAACCACCAGCTGAAAAAATTCTGTACCAGGGAGTATCACCACCAAGCATGGAAGGTGGATGCCTTGACCTTCCCCTGGAACTCCCTCTTTGTGTATGCATTCCCTCCTCTGCCTCTTATTCCCAAGGTACTGATCAAGATAAGGGAGGAGAGAACAAAGGCCATCCTCATTGCTCTAGATTGGCCCAGACAGCATTGGTACCCCTTACTGCGCAGCCTGACATTACAGCCTCCCAGGCAGCTTCCCCTGATCTCAGACCTCTTGAACCGGGTGGGGGGGGGGGTGGGGGTGCTGCACCCAGACTTGCAGGCTCCCAAGCTGTCAGCATGGCTAATACTTTAAAAGTAAACAAGGGACCCCTGTTAAGCAAACAGGTCCTAGACATTATCACAGAGGCCGGAAAGGCCAGCACCAGAAAATCTTACTCAGGGAAATGGAAAAGTTTCTGCTCCTGGAGCCAGTCCAGAGGGGGGGCAGTATCTCACAACCTTCCATCCCTTTTATCTTGGACTAACTAGCCGAGTTACTCAATAGTGGCCTCTCCTTCTCTTCTGTTAAAATCCATGCCTCAGCCATTTCAGCTCACTTCAATACAGACCAGCTCCTCTTCTCACATGCTTTGATTAAACACTTCCTCAGAGGGGCTTCTAATATCAGACCTTTCAGAAGGCCAACCACCCCAGCCTGGGACCTGAATTCAGTTTTAGAAAAACTGACCTTACCACCATTCAAACCTGCTGCTTCAGCAGAATTGAGATGCTTCTCATGGAAGACTGCTTTCCTACTAGCTGTCACCTCAGCCAGAAAGGTTTCAGAACTTCATAGGTTCATAGGTAGGTACTAGGCTATTGGCCCTAGGGCCTAAGCCTAGCCAAAAAGGTACCCTGGCTTTCGCCACCCAAGAAAATTATTTTCCTGTGCCCTGTCAAGCAGAGCCACAGAGGTGATCCCCGGGGTGAATTTCCTCTCTCCCATCCAATTATCAAGATTTTTCTTGAGTGCTAGCTTTGTTCGATATAGATAGGTAGTTTGTTCCAGAGAATGGGAAGACTTTAGGACAGGAATCTATCCCTCCAGCATGTTCTGTTTATTGTGGTGACAAGGTTTAGGTCCCTAGAGTGTGTAGCTCTGAGGGATTGGGATTTCTTTAAATGGAGCATGTCCGACAGCTCTGGGTTTGACATAGCTTTGTAAGTTAGGCAGAGATCACCTCTGACTAGACGATATGTGACGGAGTAAAGCTGGAGTTTTTTGAGACTGTCTGCGTAGGGCATCTGTTTGAGGCCGGTAGTCCTCTTTGTGAGGTATTTTTGCAGCCTTTCCAGACGTTCTTCGTGTTTCACTGTTGCAGTCATTACATTTGGGTAGTCTGCTGGCAGGTTGCCCTCAGTCGGCCTGAATTCCAAAGTCTTGAGTCCTGCGTCGGTTGCTGTCTTCTCTTCCATGATGTCAGGTCGTCAGGGGTATAAAACATGCAGCTGACGCCATTTTTTTTTTTTTAGTCTTTCTTGCCGCGCGGTGCCCGAAGCAGAAGCATTTCGCAAGTGCCAGTCGGCCAACTACTGAAATATTCGAGTTTGAGTTTCAGATCCGAAGTCTTCACTAAAGCTAAGTACCCCGTTGGGGAAACTTTTTTTTTTTTCTTGCTTTTCACCGATGTCAGAAAAAGTTAATTGTATTACTTGTGGGAAGCAAATACCTCATAAGGTTCCATTTATACTGTATTCCTTGCCTAGGCCCTGATCACAACGTGCCTGGCTGCCGGTTGTGTGCTAGATTTAACCAATGCACTATTAAGCATCGGTATATTTTTGCATAAAAGTATTTTGGAAACAGATTTAACTACCCAGAAATGTTGTCTGATAGCAGTCCGACTACCGGAGTTCATAGAAAACGCAAAGAAAAGGACAGAGAAAGGCAGTCGAGATCCAAAACCGACGACGAAGCTTCTCCTAAGCCAGTTGCCAGTTCGCCGGTACTCAGTGAGGCGCTTTTGCGGCCCCTGATACCTGCTACCTATGAGTCGCAGGCCTCTACTGACACCCATGTGGAGTCCGGCATGCCACAAGATACTCAAGGTATTGGACCGACGGATGTATCTCCCTCGGATGGGTCCGGAGCCGCTGAGCAGGCACCGGCTTCTGAAGGTGTATTCATACCTCAACATTCGTATATCAAACTGACGACAGCTGCAAAACCAAAGACAAAAGCAGCTTCTAAAACTAAAAAACAGATGCATGAGCCACATGCTCAGGCCTCTATGCCTAAAAAGCAGATGATCACAATGGCTGAAGACCTTATTATCTTGATCCAGGGGTACCCATCCCCCTCTAGATAAGAGGCCTAGGCAAGACACTGATTATGAATTTTCAGATCAGGTTTCTATTTCTTCTGATTCCTCTTCTGATCAGGAATTATCTATACCTCCCTATGAGGATTCTGATGCTGAGGAGTCTATTCCATCTGCATCTCCTCCTGAGGATTATTCATTTGGAGAAACCTTGCATACTTTGAGAGAGCATTTTCACTGGGAGAGTCAAGACTTCTCAGAATCAAAAAAGAGGTTCAGCGATTTTCCTTCTCCCTCAGCACAAGCCTTTTGCCATTCCCCCTGTTTTAGACGTGGATGATGTGTTTTCAGAGTCAAGCTTGACCCCTGACTCCTTACCTCCGGCTCCCAGTAAGCCTGACAGGTACTACAGGGTCCCTGACTCACATACATTTTTATTTAGAAACCCTGCTGCTGATCCTGAAACTATTTCACAGGGTCCAAAGGGAGTTAAGGCCTCAACAGCAAAAAATCCTACCCCCTCTGACAGAGATTCAAAGGCACTAGACAGATGGGGAAAAAAGGTTTATACTCTGCAACCTTGGCAATCAGGGCCTTAAACTGTCAATTTCATATGCTAAAGTACCAACAACATCTTATGGGATTGCTGAAACAGAAAATTATGTTGATTTCAGAATGTGCAGAAAATAAAGAATTGCAGGAATTATTGCATGCAGCTGAACAAGTTGGAAAGCATACTTTGCAATGTGGTTTTGATTCCTTAGAGGCCTCCTGCAGGGCCGCAGTTACTGGATCTGTGATTAGGAGGCATGCCTGTTTAAAGGAACAAAATTTGCCTGATCATGTTAAAGCTAAATTGCTGGATGCATCTTTACAGCATGATTCTCTGTTTGCTATTAAGGCAGAAGAGGTTTTAAAGAAAATGGAAGACAAAGCTAAGTCTATGCAAACTGTTAAAGACTTCTTGCAAGTGCAGCCACCAAGATTCAGTAGAGACTGGCCTACAAAAAATTGGTCCTTTCCTGTGTCAGACAGCTCAAAAGGGGCAAATCCAGATGCCCTCAGGGCTCCAGATACCAGGTGCAAGATTCATACAAGTCAAAGCAATGGGGCACTTCTACCTCCAAGGAAATAAAGCGCAAACCTACAGAAAACAATCCCAATGACTTTCGTCTGCCTACACCAAGCACGTATCTTTTGGCAGCACCCATAGGGGGGGGGGGGGGAATTAGCACTTTTTGCTCAAAATTGGCAGTTAATAACCCAGGAAAAGTGGGTACTAAACATAGTATCATAGGGATACAGATTCCATTTCCACACACTGCCATTGGCAAATGGTGGGCCAGAAAAAAATCAGTGGGCAGAGGCACAAAATGGATATGGGGGCCATTCAGCCAGTACCAGAACAGGAAAAAGGACAAGGTTTTTACTCAAGACTGATGTTCATTGTGTTTCACTGTTGCGGTCATTACTCTTGGGTTATCCTGCTGGCAGGCTACCCACAGTCGGCCCGAGTTCCAAAGTCTAGGTCCGGCATCGGTTGCTGTCACCTCTTCCCTGACGTCAGAGCGCCTGGGGTATAAAAGATGCAGCCAACGCCATTTTCTTCAGTCTTTCTTGCCACGTGGTGCCCGAAGCAAAAGCAGTTCGCAAGTGCTGGTCGGCCGACTCCTGAGATTTTCAAAGCTGAATTTCAGAACCAAAGTCTTCATTAAAGCTAAGTACCCCGTTGGGGAAACTTTTTTCTTGCTCCAGACCGATGTCAGAAAAAGTTAACAATTGTATTTCCTGTGGGAAGCAAATACCTCATAAGGATTTTCACTCTTACTGTATTCCTTGCCTAGGCCCTGATCACAGCGTTGCTAGCTGTCGGTTTTGTGCTACATTCAACCAACGCACTATCAAGCGTCTGTTCGATTTTGCATTTCATTATTTTGGCCGAAGATTTAATTATATAATGCCGGCGGAACAGCCGACAGCCGGAGTTTACAAAAAACGCAAGGACAAGGATAGGCATCCGAGGTCCAAAACTGACGACGAAGCCTCTTCTAGGCCAGTCGCCGGTTCTCAGTGAGGCGCTTTCGCAGCCCTTGGCACTCGTTACGTCAGGGCCACAGGCCGCTTCCGACTCGCACGTGGAGCCGACTGGGCCTCTGGAAACTCAGGGTATTGGACACTTGGAAATCAATCCCTCAGATGGGTCTGGAGCCGCTGAGCAGGCACCGGCTTCTGAGGGTGTCTTCAGACCTACACAACTATATGTAAAGCCATCCTCAGCTTCAAAGACTAAAGCAGCTGTAAAGACAAAGAAACAAGTACAGCATTCTCCTACTCAGACTTCCATGCCTAAAAAACAGATACTCAAAATGGCCGAAGACCTAATTACTTTGATCAGGGGCTCCCATCCCCCTCCTGATAAGAGGCCTAGGCAGAGTATTACTCTTCTGATCAGGTATCTATTTCCTCTGATTCCTCTTCTGAACAGGATTTTACCATCCTTCCCTATGAGGATTCTGATGCTGAAAAATCCATTCCTTCAGCCTCAACTCCTGAGGGCTATTCCTTTGGGGAAGCACTGCATACTGTGAGGGAGCATTTGCACTGAGAGAGCCAAGATTATTGAGAGTCTAAGAAAAGGCTCAGAGACTTCCTGCTACTTCCTCAACATAGACCCCTTGCCTTTCCTCCTGTTTTAGACATTGTAGATGTATTTTCAGAGTCTGGACTATCCCCTGACTCTTTACCCCCCTGCACCTGCTAAGCCAGACAGATACTACAGGGTCCCAGATTATCATAAATTCCTATATAAAAACCCCGCTGCTGACCCAGAAACTATATCCGAGGGTCCCAAGAGAGTTGAGGTCGTTACTGCAAAAAACCCTGTCCCCTTTGATAGGGATTCTAGGGCTTTAGACAGATGGGGGGGGAGTATACACTTATGCCACCCTGGCTGTAAGGGCTTTAAATTGTCAATTTCATATGCTTAAATATCAGCAATATTTACTGTCACTACTCAGAAAAAGTTGACAAATACTGAATGTTCTGAGAACAAGGAATTGCAGAATTTATTGTGTGCAACTGAACAAGTGGAAAAGCATACTTTGCAATGTGGTTATTCACTGGAGGCCTCTTGCAGGGCCGCTGTTACAGGTTCTGTTATTAAAAGGCATGCTTGGTTAAAGGAACAAAATTAAAGCAAAATTATTAGATGCACCATTACAGCATGATACTTTGTTTGGTACTAAAGCAGAAGAGGTGTTGAAAGAAATGGAGGATAAAGCAAAATCCATGCAGACAGTCAAGGATTTCTTACAGGTACAGCCACCCAGGTTTAGCAGGAACTGGCTTTCTAAAAATTGGTCCTTTCCAGTCTCAGACAGACCACAAAGAGGCAGATACGGGCGTCATAGAGGCAGATCTGAGCCCCAAGGCTCATACAGGCCTAAACAATGGGGTGCTCCTACCTCCAAAAGCGGAGAAGACAAATCACAACCTTACAGGAAACAGTCCCAATGACTTTCCTCTTCCAGTTCCAAGCAGTTTCCTTTTGACAGCCCCCTTAGGGGGAAAACTAGCACTTTTTTCATCAAATTGGCAAATAGTTACCCAAGACAAATGGGTTCTCAACATAGTGTCCCAAGGCTACAGGTTCTATTTCCACACCCTTCCAAGGTCAAAGGGCATGCCAGACCTGCCACACAATCAATGGGCAGAGGCACAAAAACAAATTTCAGCCCTCATGGACATGAGGGCCATTCAGCAAGTACCACACCAAGAGCAGGGGCAAGGATTTTACTCCAGACTTTTTCTAGTGCCCAGGAAGTACAAAACCTGGAGACCAATTCTGGACCTATCTATGCTAAATGCATTTCTGGAAGTTCCAAAATTCAAGATGTTGACTCTTCAGCAGCTACTGCCCATGCTGGGCAAAAGGGCTTGGCTAGTAACTTTGGACCTAAAAGAGGCATACCTGCATGTCCCAATCAGACAATCTTGCAGAAGATACCTCAGATTCATAACTGGCTCAAAGCATTACCAGTTCTCTGCACTGCACTTTGGCTTATCTACTGCACCCAGGGTCTTTACAAAATGCCTGGCACCAGCAATTGCGTTCTGCAGACAAAAAGGAATTCAAATTTATCCCTACTTGGACGACTGCCTAATTCAAGCAGAGAACAAGGACACTCTTCTAAAGCATCTGGCATTTGTAAAAAGATTACTAATGGGCCTAGGGTACACAGTAAACGAAAATAAATCAAAATTAGTGCCCTCTCAAGAGATAATATTCCTGGGCGCAAGCTTAAATACAACTGCCCAGATGGCTTCTCTCATGCCAAACAATCAAAAACTGACTACTTACTTCAAGAAATTGGCAACAAAAACCCACTTATCTGCAAGGAAAATCCTGCAGGCCTTGGGTTTTATGGCATCCTGCATTCTACTAATTCCATATGCCAGACTGCATATGAGGAAACTACAATAGTATCTGAAAAGTGTTTGGACTCAGCATTGCCACAGCCTGGAGACAGTAATTGCACTCATTCCCTGCCTACAACAGGAGTTTCAATGGTGGGCAGAAGCATGTCACCACAACAAGGGTCTGCCATTCAGATTACCCACAGCCAGACAGACACTGACAACGGATGCATCAGATTATGCCTGGGGGGCCCATATGGCAGGAAAATGTATTCAGGGCACATGGCCTGCAAACGAGATGCATCTTCACATCAATCAAAAAGAGATGCTAGCTGTTCAAAATGCCCTTACAGCTTTCAAGGACCTGCTTCATCCAGGGCAATTACTAATAAAGACAGACAACACTACAGTCATGTGGTACATAAACAAGGAGGGAGGTACTCATTCCTACCCCTTCTGCAGACTAGCAATGACCTTATGGGACACAGCATTGGCCTTTCATCTTCACCTACAAGCTCAATTCCTCCCAGGAAAAACAAATACTCAGGCAGACGAACTAAGCAGAAACCTCATGGATCCCCACGAATGGAAACTGGATCCACAAGTCTTCAGGATGATAACAAGGAAATGGGGGTGACCAGACATAGATCTATTTGCCTCCCCTCACAACTGTCAATTGCAGAGATTTTGCACAAGGGCTTACCACAAGCAAGCATGGAAAGTGGACGCCCTATCATTCAGCTGGAAAAATCTAACAGTATATGCCTTTCCCCCACTACCTCTCCTTCCCAGAGTACTCCTAAAGGTCAGACAAGAGAAGCCAAAAATGATTGATTGCACCAGACTGGCCACGCCAGCACTGGTACCCCATCCTGAAGAGCTTGTCTCAAGGTCCAGCATAGATATTGCCTCAAACTTCTCACTTGCTGACCCAACAAAACAATCAGATCCTGCACAGCCAACTCAGGACCTTAAACCTGGCAGCATGACGGATAATGTAGCCATAATGAACACTCCCCTTTCAAAATTAGTTATGGATGTTATCTTGGAGGCCAGGAGGCCCAGTACCAGAAAGTCTTATGCAGAAAAATGGAAGCGATTCTGTGCTTGGAACCAGGAACAAGGCATTGACACGTCTGTACCAAACATTCCTCTGATTTTACAATACCTGACTGAGATGCTAAACAAAGGCCTTTCTTTCTCATCAATTAAGATTCATGCCTCTGCCATTTCTGCATATTACAATACGGAACCACCTATCTTTTCTCACTCTTTAATAAGGCAGTACCTCAGAGGGGCAAAAAACATTAGGCCTCCAAAGAGAGCACCAATTCTGGCCTGGGACCTCAATTTTGTTTTAGAAAAACTCACACTGCCTCCTTTCGAGCCAGCATCAACAGCGGATATTAAATTCTTATCCTGGAAAACAGCTCTGCTCCTAGCCATTACATCTGCAAGATGAGTCTCTGAGTTACAAGCACTCATGGCTGTGGAACCTTTCATCATTTTTCATCCAGACAGGGTTTCTCTGAGGACAAACCCTACATTTATGCCTAAGGTGGTGTCCAGTGTGGTCCTCAGACCATTCACTTGCCTACCTTTTATCCAAATCCACAGAACAAAGGGGAGAAAATTCTGCATTATTTGGATATACACAGGCAGTTACGCTTCTACTTAGACAGAACTAAAGCTTTCAGAAAGACTGAGCAACTTCTAGTGTCATATGCTGCAGGATCACAAGGAAAGGCGGTCTCAAAACAGACTATTTCTAAATGGATAGGCCATTGCATCCGCTTCTGCTATTCTCAACATGGCAAATCAGTGCCTAAGGGCATTAGGCCTCATTCCACCAGAGCAGCAGCCTTTCTCAGGGAAGTACCAACCAAATAAATCTTAGAGGCTGCAACTTGGAGTTCAGTGCACACCTTTACAAAGCACTACCACTTGCCTCTCTACTGTAAGTCCAGAGCAGGCTTCGCCACTGCAGTTCTGCAGGGTCTCATAGCCTCTCCTAATCCTATTTAGCCCAGCCACCCTTCCTCCGCTTTGGAATTCAACCCAAGAGTAATGACTGCAACAGTGAAACACGATGAACATAGTATAGTTGTGTGCCTACCATAAATGTAGATGTTCGAGTGTGTTCATTGTTGCAGTCCAGGTTACCCACCCTCCATCCCCTGTCTCTTTGCTGGGCCTTATCTGCACTTCTCTGTCCTATACAACCTTTTTGGTGTATTTGCTTGTAGATGAAGGAAATGTTATTTTTGTGTATGCATTTCTTCTTGATATATATTTTTCAGCCTACCTATATGGGGCACCTGACATCTGGGGCAAGAAAAACTGAAGAAAATGGCGTCTGCTGCATCTTTTATACCCCTGGTGCTCTGACATCAGGGAAGAGGCGACAGCAACTGACGCCGGACCTAGACTTTGGAACTCGGGCCGACTGCGGGTAGCCTGCCAGCAGGATAACCCAAGAGTAATGACTGCAACAGTGAATACACTCGAACATCTACATTTATGGTAGGTACACAACTGTACGTACTTGGTACCCAGAAAGGACAAGGCCTAGCAGCCAATACTGGATTTATCGATTTTGAACACATACCTGGACATCCCAAAATTCAAAATGCTGACTTTGCAGCAGCTTCTGCCTATGCTGGGCAAGAATGCTTGGCTGGTGACACTAGACCTAAAAGAGGCATACCTGCATGTCCCAATAAGACAATCGTTCAGAAGTTACCTCAGATTCAAGGCTGGCTTAATCTTTACCAATTCTCTGCACTGCCCTTTGGCCTTATCTACTGCGCCCAGGGTCTTTACAAAGTGCCTGGCACCAGTAATTGCATTTTGCAGAAAAAGAAGTATACAAATATAGCCTTACTTAGACGACTGTCTCATTCAAGCAGAGAACAAGGACATTCTTCTTCGACACCTGGCGTTTGTGAAAAGGCTTCTAACATGCCTAGGGTACACAATAAACAAAAAGAAATCACAACTGGTATCCTCTCAAAAGATAACATTCCTGGGTGCAAGCTTGAATACAGCTGCCAAGATGGCTTACCTCACGCCAGTCAAGCAAAGGCAACTGACTACTTACTTCAGACTGATGGCAACAAAAACCCAGATGTCCTTCAAGGATGCATCTGCAGTCATAACATATTGGTTGTCCTGCCTCAGGCAGCCCTTCGGTCGGCCGGATTCCAAAGTCTGGGTCTGACCTCGGCTGATGTCGCACTTCACCCGATGTCATAGCTCCTGGGGTATAAAGGCATCAGCCAACGCCATTTTCCTCAGTCTTTCTTGCAGCGGTGCCAGCAGAAGCTGTTCGCAAGTGCTGGTCGGTCAGATCCAGAGATTTCAGCTACCGAAGACTTCTAAAAAAGCTAAGTACCCCGTTGGGGACTCTTTCTTGCCTCAGCCGATGTCAGACAAAGTAAATAATTGTTTAACTTGTGGGAAACAAATACCTCATAAGGATTTCCACTCTTACTGCCTTCCTTGCTTAGGCCCAGACCACGACGTATCAGCTTGTTTAGCCTGTGCTTCCTTCAACCGACGGACACTTAGACGTCGGTCGGAGTTTGCTGAAGAGTTTTTTGGTCCCGCTTTTGCATATAAAATGCCGTCGGAGACTCCGACCACACATTTAGCCAAAAAAACGCAAGGAAAAGGACCGACACTCGCGGCCCGCGGTTTCGGCTGAAACTACGTTTAGGCCTACCGCGAGTGTCTCGGTTGAAACCGAGTCCTCGGTTCTTCCTTCGGCCGAAAGCATGCCTCCGACAACCGAGGCCTCACAGGCCCCGGCTGAGTCGGCTACAGAAATTCATACCGAAGAAGCAGGCACACAGGAATTGTCCGACACCATTCCGTTGGACATCTCTACTCCTGCACGTGGGGCAGCTAGACCCCCTGCTTCTATGTCTATTAAGGCCTTCTCCAGGGCTAAAGCAGCTAAACTTTCCAAGGCCTTACCTACTAAAGCTCCCTCTCACAGACCTTCCTCAAGTTCTCAGATTCTCAGCCTTGCCGAGGACCTTATTTCTCTGATCAGGGGATCCGAACCTCACCCAGACAGGGCCTCACAACCTCCTCCTGAAAAAAGGCCTAGGACTGAACCCCCTGAACCTCTCTCCTCTGACTATTCCTCGGATGGATCAGAGTTATCAGACCATCAGGAAGGACCATACTCACCTTATGAGGATTCGGATGCAGAAGACTCCATTCCTTCTGCCACCCCCCCAGAAGAATTTTCATTTGGGGAAACTCTACACTCAATGAGGGAACACTTCCAATGGCAGGGTCAGGATTTTTCTGATTCTAGGAAAAGGCTAAGGACTTTTTTACACTTACCACAGCATAGGCCTTTAGCCATACCACCTGTACTATCAGTTGTTGATGATGCATACAATGATGCCAGTTCTGCCCCTGATTCTCTTCCCCCTGCCAAACCTGACAGATATTACAGGGTCCCGGATTCTCACTTCCACTTGTATAAGGCCCACGCTGCAGACCCAGAAACCATTTCTCAGGGCCCTAAGGGTGTTGCAGCTGCCTCTGCCAAAAACCCCCTATCCTCTGAAAGAGAATCAAGAGCATTAGAGAGATGGGGTAAAAAGGTTTATACATCTGCTACTCTTTCTGCCAGGGCTTTAAACTGTCAATTTCACATGATACAGTACCAGGAATTTTTGTTAGATCAGCTGAATAAAAAGCTTTCCTCTCCTGAACCTTTAGACCGTAAGTCCCTTCAGGATTTGGTACACAACTCACAGCAGGTCAGTAATCATTTCTTAAAATGTGGCTATGATGCACTGGAGGCTTCATTTAGATCAGTTATGACTGGAGCAGTGATTCGAAGGCATGCCTGGCTAAAAGAGCAATCCTTGCCAGACCATGTTAAGTCTAAACTCCTAGATGCCCCTATGGAGAAACAAAGTTTATTTGGCTCCCCTGCACAGGAGGTTCTAAAGAAAGTGGAAGAAAAAGCAAAATCTGTGCAAACAGTCAAGGATTTTCTGCAGGTCCAACCTCCGAGGTTCAGCAGAAATTGGCCTTCAAAGAATTGGTCCTTTCCAGACACCTCCAGAGCACAGAGAGGCAGAGGTCAATCAAGGGGTGCCTACAGGGGCCGTCAGTGGCAACCTGACAACCAGAGGAGTGCTGCCACAGCTACGACTGCAACCACTTCCACAGGACAGACACAATGACTTGGCTCTGATTCCGCCTACCAGGGAACAACTGGAAGCACCCTTGGGCGGAAAGTTAGCTTTATTTTCAAAAAACTGGCATTGCATTACAGGAGACAAATGGACTTTGCAAACAATAGACAAAGGCTACAGGTTTCACTTCCACACTTTACCAAAAAAGAGAGGAATGCCAAACCTTCCATCAAGCTAGAAGTCAGAGGCTCTAAAACAAATCATCAACTTACTAAGGATGAGAGCAATAGAAAAGGTACCATCTATGGAACAAGGCCAAGGATTTTACTCCAGACTATTCCTTGTACCAAGAAAAGAAACTCAATGGAGGCCTATTCTCGACTTGTCCGCACTGAACACATATCTCATAGTACCAAAATTCAAGATGCTGACCCTACAACAACTTCTTCCCATGTTGGGCAAGGAGTCTTGGCTGGTGACTCTAGATCTCAAGGAGGCATACCTGCACGTCCCCATACGACCAGATTGCAGAAGACACCTCAGATTTCTTGCAGGATCAGAGCATTATCAATTCTCAGCATTGCCCTTTGGCTTATCTACTGCGCCCATAGTATTCACGAAATGCCTGGCATCAGTAATTGCACATTGCAGGCTGCAGGGAATTCAAATCTATCCATACCTGGACGACTGCCTAATACAAGCGGACAACAAGACAAAAATAATAAAGGATTTGACCGATGTCATACAACTGCTGCAAGTTTTGGGATACACAGTCAACATACAGAAGTCAAGACTAGTGCCATCCCAAAGGATAACATTTTTGGGTGCAGAACTGGACACAATAACTCAGATGGCTTTTCTCACAGAAGAAAAACAAAAGCAACTTCCAGTTTACTTCATGGCATTGACAAGACAAACTCAGCTTACTGCAAGGAAAGTCCTGCAGGCCCTGGGTTACATGGCATCATGCATAATCTTGATCCCACATGCCAGACTGCATATGAGAAAATTACAATGGTACCTAAGGAATGTATGGTCTCAACACAGACACAGTCTAGAAACCATGATACCAATCATTCCATGCCTGAAACAAGAATTCCTGTGGTGGGCTCAGGCCTGCCAGACCAACAGAGGGTTGCCTTTCCACAAACCACAACCAAGGCAGACCATCACCACGGACGCCTCAGACCTAGGCTGGGGGGCACACATGGAAGACAAGTGTATCCAAGGCCTATGGTCCCAAGACCAGCTGAATCTACACATAAATCTAAAGGAGATGCTGGCAGTGAAGCATGCAATCGAGGCATTCAAACCATTCCTCCAGCAAGGACACCTGCTGATAAGGACGGACAATACCATAGTCATGTGGTACATCAACAAACAGGGAGGCACACATTCCTACCCTCTATGCCGGATGGCAATGGATCTGTGGAACCTAGGCCTGAATCTCAACATTCAACTGCAGGCCAGATTCGTACCAGGAAAAGAAAATTCACTAGCAGACAGATTAAGCAGAACTACCACGGATGCTCACGAATGGATGCTGCATCCAGACATCTTCAAAACCATAACAAAGACATGGGGAATGCCAGAGATAGACCTGTTCGCCTCCCCACTCAACCACCAACTGAAGAAATTCTGCTCAAGAGAATACCACCCACAAGCCTGGAGGGTGGACTCCCTTTCTTTCAGCTGGAAGGCCCTGACAGTTTATGCCTTTCCACCTTTCCCATTGATGTACAAAGTTCTACTGAAGATCAGGGAGGAACAGCCAGAGGTAATTCTGATAGCTCCAGACTGGCCAAGGCAGCATTGGTACCCGCTACTGAGAAGCATGTCTCGGACGAACTCATGGCCTCTACCTCTATGGCCTTTACTTCTAACACAGAACAACTACAAGACCCTGCATCCAAACTTGAAAACACTGCAGCTAACTGCCTGGAAAATTGCATAAAGCAAAACCAACCTGTTTTATCTCAGAGGATCAAGGACATTAGATAAAGCAAACGATACAAAAAGCTCGCAGACCCTCCACAAGGAAAACATACTCAGCCAAATGGAAGAGATTCCTCATTTGGAGTGCATCAAAGGGAACAGATGTCACACTGGCAAACCTAGCACACATCCTAGAATACTTAGCAGAACTGTTCCACAATGGCCTGTCCTATTCTTCCATTAAGATTCATGCTTCAGCAATTTCAGCAGAGTACAACATGGATCCTCCTATCTTCTCTCAACCTCTCCTCAGACAATTTCTAAGAGGGATCAAAAATGTAAAACCTCCAAGGAAACCACCTCTACCTGCATGGGATCTCAATTTTGTGCTGGAAAAATTAACACTTCCCCCTTTTGAACCAGCAGCATCAGCAGACTTACAGTTCTTATCTTGGAAAACTGCCTTCCTTCTAGCAATCACTTAAGCAAGAAGGGTATCCGAGTTACAGGCCTTAATGGCAGTGCAGCCTTTCCTTATCTTTCACCAGGATAGAGCGTCTCTGAGAACCAATCCTACTTTCATGCCAAAGGTGGTATCCAGAGTATCCTTGAACCAAGCTATTCATTTACCTATGTTCTTCCCTAACCCACAGAACAGGGGGGGAAAACTACTGCACACCTTGGATGTACACAGACAACTGCGCTACTATCTGGACAGAACTAAGACCAACGGAAAAACTGACCAGCTTCTGGTAGCATATGCAACAGGAGTGCAAGGAAAAGCAATTTCCAAACAGACCATTTCAAAATGGATAGGAAATTGCATTTGATTCTGTTACTCTTTTCATGGAAAGACAACTCCTGAAAATATCAGGCCTCACTCCACAAGAGCTACAGCCACCACTACAGCTTTCCTACGAGGAGTGGCTACCAAAGACATTTTAGAAGCTGCTACTTGGAGCTCCGTGCATACATTTGCCAAGCATTACAATCTTCCTTTATACTCCAGATCCCGAGCAGGTTTTGCAACTGCAGTTTTACAAGGGATCTTAACTACACCATCATTATCTTAGTGCCTCCTCCCCCAGTTTGGCTATGGTATTCTACCCATATGTTATGACTGCAGATGCAGCCTTGAAGGACATAGTACAGATGGCAACAATGGAAATTCGAACATCTACATATGGGTAGGTACAAAACTGTACTTTTTGTACCTACCGTAAATGTAGATGTCCGATAGGTATTCATCTGCAGTCAGGATTACCCACCCTCCTTCCCCTCTGTGGTATTCCTAGGGTACTTACCCCTCTCTTAGCTAGCTGGGGAATCTATTATGGTGTATTTGTTTGTATGTATATATGTATATATACTTTTTGATTTCTACTGTTTGGAATTTTCTACTTTATCCAAATTTAGCCTTCCTAGAGGGCACCTGGCATCTGGGGCAAGAAACACTGAGGAAAATGGCGTCGGCTGATGCCTTTATACCCCAGGAGCTATGACGTCGGGTGAAGTGCGACATCAGCCGAGGCCAGACCCAGACTTTGGAATCCGGCCGACCGAAGGGCTGCCTGAGGCAGGACAACCCATATGTTATGACTGCAGATGCATACCTATCGGACATCTACATTTATGGTAGGTACAAAACTGTACTTTATCTGCAAGACAAATTCTGCAGACTCTGGGCTTCATGGCACCCTGCATCCTTCTGATTCCATATGCAAGACTGCGTATGAGGAAACTTCAATGGTACCTAAAAAGTTTATGGAGTCAGCATTCTCACAGTCTGGAAGCAATGATTCCTCTCATTTTGTGCATACAACAGGAGCTTCTATGGTGGGCAAATGCATGTCACCAAAACATGGGACGGGCCTTCACTCTCCCCCCTGCCTGCCAAACCTTAACAACAGACGCCTCGGATTATGCCTGGGAGGCCCACATGGCAGGAAGATGCATTCAGGGCATATGGACTCCAAAACAAATGCATCTACATATCAACCAGAAATATATGCTAGCTGTTCAAAATGCCCTAATAGCCTTCAAGGACTTACTTCATCCAGGACAACTACTGATAAAGATGGACAACGCCACCGTCATATGGTATATAAACAAGCAAGGGGGCACACACACATACCCCCTTTGCAGATTAGTCATGACACTGTGGGACACCACTTTGACCTACCAAATACATCAAGCTCAATTCCTGCCAGGAAACTAAAATACACTGGCAGACGATTTAAGCAGAAACCATATGGATCCTCACGAGTGGAAACTAAATCCACAAGTCTTCAGCATGATAACAGAGAAATGGAGGAGCCCAGACATAGATCTATTTGCCTCTCCTCAAAATTATCAATTAAAAAGATTCTGCACAAGGACTTATCACAGACAAGCATGGAAAGTGGACGCCCTATCCTTCAGTTGGAAAAACCTATCAGTTTACACCTTTCCTCCTCTACCTCTTCTCCCCAAGGTCCTCCTAAAAGTCAAACAAGAGAAACCAAACATGGTACTAATTGCCCCGAACTGGCCCCGCCAGTACTGGTACCCAATCCTAAGGAACTTGTCTCAATACCCAGCTTGGACCTTATCTCAAAGACCTCAACTACTGTCCCAGCAAAACAGTCAGATCCTGCACAATCAGCTACAGACACTGAACCTGGCAGCATGGCTGATCATGTAGTTGTACAAACAACACCTCTCAGTAAAGCTGTGATGGATGTCATTTTGGAAGCCAGAAGGCCTAGTACTAGAAAATCTTATGCTGACAAATGGAAGAGATTCTGTGCTTGGAATCAAGCACAAGGAACTGATACAGCAGAACCAAATATTCCTCCGATATTACAATACTTAACTGAGATGCTTGACAAAGGCTTATCTTTCTCATCAATTAAAATCCATGCCTCTGCCATTTCGGCTCATTACAATACAGAGCCACCAATCTTTTCTCATCCTTTACTAAAGCAGTATCTTAGAGGAGCCAAAAATTTAAGGCCTCCTAGAAGATCACCATTACCTGCATGGGACCTCAATTATGTGTTGGAAAAGCTCACCCTGCCTCCATTTGAACCAGCTGCTACCGCTGATATAAAGTTCTTATGGAAAACAGCTCTGCTACTAGCAATTACTTCAGCAAGAAGAGTTTCAGAGCTACAGGCCCTCATGGCTGTAGAGCCTTTTATCATATTTTACCCAGACAGGGTGTCTCTGAGGACAAATCCTACTTTTATGCCTAAGGTGGTCTCCAGTGTGGCTCTTAACCAAACAATTCATCTGCCAATCTTTTAGCCAAATCCACATAACAAGGGGGGAAACTTCTGCATTCCTTGGACATACACAGACAGCTAAGATTCTTCTCGAGCAGGACTAAAGCTCTAAGAAAAACTGAGCAGTTACTAGTGCCATATGCTGCAGGATCAGAAGGAAAAGCTATTTCAAAGCAGACAATTTCAAAGTGGATAAGCCACTGCATTCGTTTCTGCTACCTGCACCATGGTAATAAACCTGTGCCCAAGGGCATTAGGTCTCATTCCACCAGAGCTGCTGCTACTTCAGCAGCCTTTCTCAGAGGAGTACCAACCAAAGACATTCTAGAGGCTGCTACTTGGAGTTCTGTTCACACCTTTACAAAGCATTATCATTTGCCTCTCTACTCTTTGTCCAGGGCAGGCTTTGCCACTGTAGTCCTGCAGTGCCTTATAGCCACACCTAATGCTGTTTAGCTCCAGCCTCCCAACCATAGCTTTGGGATTCTACTCAAATGTAATGACTGCAACAGTGAAACACGAAGAACATAGTACAGTTGTGTACACTTACCATAAATGTAGATGTTCGTGTGTATTCACTGTTGCAGTACAGGTTATCCTCCCGCCATCCCCCTGTCATTCTGGAGTTTATCTTTCCTTCTCTATCTTCTACAACCTATGTGGTGTATTTGTTTGTAGATGAAGGTAAAGTTTATATTGATGCAGGTGTATGTATATGTGTGTATATATATATATATAGATATATATATAGATGTATATATATATATATATATATATATATATATATATATATATATATATATATATATAATTTTTGTTTTTGCTACCTTTTTGGGTGCACCTGACATCAGGGGCAAGAAAAACTAAAGAAAATGGTGTCGGCTGCATGTTTTATACCCCTGACGTCATGGAAGAGAAGTCAGTAACCGACGCAGGACCCAAGACTTGGGAATTCAGGCTGACTGAGGGCAACCTGCCCGCAGATTACCCAAATGTAATGACTGCAACAGTGAATACACTCGAACATCTACATTTATGGTAAGTATACACAACTGTACTTTGTAGATGTCTTGTGAGGTACATACCAAATGGGGCGTTGTACTCTATAATAGGTTTAATGAGTGCTGAGTAGAGGGGAACAATGACCTTTTTTTTTTCCTGGATGAGAAACCTTTTGTGATGGTGTGCCACGTAGAAGGATTTCCTGACTAATGTGGCGATGTGATTATCAAAGGAGAGACTACTGTCCACCTGTGTCCCAAGGTTACTTATCACACTTTCGGTGTTAAGTAGACTACCACCTATGTTGGTAGCTCATGGGTGCAGAGTTTTTACCAAAGGGGATGACCATGCACTTTTTGGCATTGAGCTTGAGGCGTTGGCTTTGACACCAGACATCTGTCTCAGTGAGGCCCTTTTGTAGGATGTCCACATCGTTAGGAGTTTCGATTACGGCTCTTGGGTTGCAGTCATCTGCGAACTTTGTTAGCCAAAGACCTTCTGTGTTAGCCTGTACTTAAGAAAAGTAGATACCAAACAGGAGAGGACCCAGGACTGAGCCCTGTGGTATTCCACTTGTCAATGGTCTGAAGTCTGATTTGGAGTCTGCTACTGTCACAGTGTGGGTTCTGTCAGTGAGCCAGTTGGCAACCTGTCTTGTGACATAGGGTTTTATACCTAGTTTAGTGAATATTTTTATAATTCCAGAGTGGGGGATGGTGTCAAAAGCCTTGGCTGTGTGAACCACCTTACCCTTGTCTACAGCTTTGGTGACTGTTTCAAAGAAGTCTATCAGGTTTAGGAGATGTGATCTGCCTTTTACAAACCCGAACTGGGTGGGGTCCAAAGTTTGGAGATTACCATTGTCTTTGTTTATAAGTTCCATGGCCTTGCAGACCAGGCTCATTATGCTAATGTGGCAGTAGTTTCCGGGGTCTATGGTGGCTCCCCCTTTGTGGAGTGGGATAACTGTCACTGTGCACCATTCAGTGGGCACAAAGCCTGAAGTGAGGTTATGATTGAACATGGTGTTTAGGTGGGGTGCCATTTCATTCTGTGGTTTGTGGAGAACACAGCATGGGAGGTTATCTGGTCCCATGGATGTTGTGTTCTTGGCTTTGGAGAGTGGGGTTTTTACCTGTGCAGCCATGATTACAGGAACTTTGCATTATTCCGGTATAGAGATGGGCCCTTTAGGGGGTGAGAGGGGGGTAAAGTTAGCACTGAAACTATCTGCCAGGATGTTGGCAGTATCAATTGGTTCTGTCTATTTAGTGCCATTGTTCTGTAACTCAGAGCAGATCTGAGTTGCCATTGAGATTCTTGACATAGCTGTGTCCCAAGGTTACTTATCACACTTTCAGTCTTTAGAATCTGGGATGTTTTTTTTTCGTGACTAGCTTTGGAGGATTTTATGAGGGATCTCCGCTTCTTACTGAGGCTGCCCGGGGAGTTCCTCCAATCATGGGATTTTACTCTTTTGCAACAGTTTTTCTTCTGTTGTAGAGTTTGTTTATGGCAGGGGACCACCAGATTGCCTTCCTTTTTTTGGAGAATAACATCTTTGTTCTGTTAGGGATAGCACGAGCCATGCACTCGTGTAAGTGCTTATAAAGTGCATTTGTGTAGGATTCAGCAGTCGTACCTCTGTTGTCTGTCTGCATGGGTGTCGTGAAGTTTGCCACTTCTGTCTTAAGAGGCGTGAAGTTGGCTTTGAAGAAATTTTTTACGGTGGTTTCCCTAATGGGGGGTGGGGATGGGATATGGATGTCTAGGGTGATTAGCTTGTGGTTTGATCTGACCAACGAGGAATTAATTGACCTCTGGTGTGGAACACCGGTTGCCCATGTTGGTAATGACCAGGTCTAGGATATTGCTACCCCTGGTGGGGGTGATAAGTTGATCCAAGGCTTTGGAATTTATGAATTCCAGAAAACGTTGAGCAAGAGAAGTTGGTACACGAGTAGTTTTCCCAGTTAATGGTGGGGTAGTTGAAATCGCCCATTATTAGGGTGTTGGGCTGTACCCTAATATTTTCCAGTGAATCAAGAAATGAGGAGTGGGAATCCTGGGGCATGGTGGGGGATCTGTAGCAGGTTACAATTTGGATTGTGGTCTAGCCCAGAGCTAGTTGCACTTGGAGAATCTCAGATGCATTATGCTGAACAACTAGCCTGGAGGTATGGATATCCTTAATGAATATGGACTCGCCTCCACCTTTAGTGTTTCGGTCCAGGTTAGGCACTCATGCCATTGAGCCCTTCATCATTTTCCATGCAGACAATGTCTCCCTGAGGACTAACCCCCTCCTTTATGCCCAAGGTGGTATCTGATGTGACCCTCAACCAGGCCATACATCTAACCACCTTCTTTCTAACCCTCAAAACAAGGGAAAGAATTCTGCACTCACTAGACATGCACAAATGGCTCAGACACTACCTGGACCATACTAAACCCTTCAGAAAAACAGACCAGCATCTTGCCAGCTTTGCCCCAGGGGCAAAGTGGAAGCCCATTTCTAAGCAAACCATTTCCAAATGAATATCACACTGTATCCATTTCTGCTACAGACTACACAGGAAACCTCCCCCTAAGTTTGTTCGTACCCATTCCACTAGGGCAGCCTAAACTTCCACAGCATTCCTCAGAGGAGTTTCCACCATGGACATCTTCGAAGCTGCCACCTGGACCTCTGCCCATACCTTTACAAAGCATTACCACCTACCTCTTTTCTGTAAGGCTAGGGCAGGGTTTGTCTCTGCAGTTCTGCAGGGCTTGCTGACCCATGCCTAGGTCTCTAATCCTTCCACCCCTTTCCTCATCTTTGGGAATCTTCCCACAGGTGATGACTGCAACAGTGAAACATGAAGTGCATAGTACAGTTGTGTACACTTAGCATAAATGTAGATGTTAGAGTGTATTCACTGTTGCAGTCCTGGTTTCCGTCCCTCCTTCCTCTTTCTATCCTCTTTCCTTAGGGGGACATAAGCTTCTCACTGTGGCTTTTAGCCACCAGGACCACTTTACCATGCTTCCTTGTGCTTCTGATGGGCTATGGCAAGAAAAACAGATGTAATGGCGTCGGGTGCCTTGCTTTATAGCACTGATGACCTGACGTCAGACTACAGGCAACAGCAGCCGACGCAGAAAAACATTGAATCTGGTATTCGGGCTGGCCGAGGTCTACCACAGCAGGGATAACCCACAGGTGATTACTGCAACAACTAATGCACTCTAACATCTACATTTATGGTAAGTGTACACAGCTGTACTATGGCGGCCGCGGTAGTGCTGCGGTTAGCATTGCCACCTCACAGCAAGAGGTTCTCCGGTTCGATCGACAGGTGATCCGCTGTGGCAACCCCAAACCGTGAAAAGCCGAAAGTAGGAGAAGTAGAAGTGCACAGCTGTACTTTCTGGACTGTTATTCCCAGATTTCCCTTCCCTGGGTAGTGTGGCTAAGATGTCAAGGACACTATTTCCTTTGATTCTTCCTGTAACTGGGTCTCTCTCAGTGAAAAATCCTCAAAATAATAGAGTTTTTCATATGGGAAAGCACAGAAGTGGGATATTGAACTTCTGGAACTGGCAGCTCCTAAGTATGTGGCTCTCCCCCAAGTCATGGGAGCCCTGGAGGAATCCTTCATTGCTAAGTCATCAAGCACTTAAATCTTTACAAACCCCCTGCCTCCCAAAAAACAAAGATTATTTTATAGAGTACAAGGCACTCACAAATACATGTTCAGGTCTAGTAGTAGACTCCACCGTTGTGTCTGTCGATACTGAGAAAGGGTCAAAATGGCTCATGCTCTCAGTTACATATATAATGGCAAAGAGCGAGCTGTGGACAGGTAAAGAAAATGTACACGTCTGGCATTCAGAACCATTAACTGTTAAACCTATGGGGTCCATTTTTCTTTTGTTCTGGGCCATTTAGGATAGACCCAAGGGTGGTAAAACTTCTTGAACTCTACCAGAGAGCTGATCAGATGGCAAACCAAAACAACAAGTGTGAATATGTTGTGGATGCAACATCTAGAGCTGCTGCCACAGGCCCCTGTCACCAGGAGGTATCTATGGATGAGGCTACAACCCCTGCCTGAGGATGTCAAGGCACAGCTCATAAACTCCTACTAGACAAGGAGTTTCTCTCTGTGAGCCTTGTTTCAGAAGTTTTCAGAAAGGTGATTCGACAGTAATGGGGCAATATAATCGTACCTCAACATCTTGGAGCAAGAAATCTTGACAAAGCCATAAATAATGGGGTACAAAGGCCCAAAATATTTTGCTCTTACAAACTTAGAAAGTTGTTCTCATAACAGGTTTTGCATTAGCATGAATTTTCTAAAGGGTTTGAAGTCTGAAATTCAAATGTCTGACATTTTCAAATGTCATTTTCTGACTTCAACCCTCATTGATTTGCCAGAAAACTGCAATTTTATGAGAAATGGACCTTAATATGAGGCAAAAATGTGGACATCATGTTAAAATCTTTGCAGTTGAAAGGTGTAAATATAATGGATGCTAAACAGCTCTTTTTCACCCCCATGCCAAGATATGATAGGAATTTCCTTTCAGATGTAGGCAGGGCAGTGGCAAGTGGAAAGGTAAAAAAGGCCCAGTATAAGGAGAGACTGCGAGAGGATAAAGAAAAACTTGAGGAACCCCAAGGGTCAGTGTCAGCAGGGAGCCACTGTCAGTGGTCCCCCTCCCTGAGAAAAGTTGATGGCAGGCTATCCCTATGCATTCTCACTTATGAAAGCATAGCATCGGACTCATGGGCCAAGCTATCCATATGCCTTCTCACTTAGGAAAGCATCACATCACACTCGTGGGTTCTCAAAATCATCAGAGACTTTTACAGACTGCAGTGGTTCAGGCTTCTAAATCTGCAGGCATTCTTCAGGTCACCAAGCAGCAGGAAGAGCTGATGGCCCTACTGTCTCAGACCTTCTGTTACAGGGAATCATTGAGGAGTTCCCTTATCTCATCAAGGGAGAGGGTTTTACTCTTAGCTGTTCCTAGCCCTAAGAAAGGAGTGCACTTACAAGCCAATTTTAGACTACCTCAAGGCTGAACATCTTCCTGAAGGTACCAAAATTCAGAATGCTGGCAGTCCAAACCTTGTTACCCCTTCAACACCCAGGGCATCTTGGTAACCCTGGACCTAAAGGATGCTTATCTCCAAATCCTTATTCAGAAAAAAGTGTCAGTAAAATGAAAGTAAAGGGTAAAACTGTGCACCATCAGGGAGCTCATTTGCTCTCCCTTGCAGAGGTGCGACAATAACTTCCCATGTAAATCCTGGCCCTTACTATATCACAGGCAAATTAAAGGTAGACCAGTGAAAGGGAAAAAGGGCCAATAAAAAAATGTCCGGGAGACCACAAAGGAAAGCATGAGAGACCCTAAGGGTCTGCTGCCACTTGGAAGCAGGCATGATTTTCCTGACCTTTCTGCTTTTATCCAGATCTTAATCTCTGCTCCACTCACACCCCAGCCACCATTTTAAAGATAACAGGACTAGTAACCCAATGGCTCAGCAATTCAGGAGTCCATTATAAAGAGAAACTGGATGTTACATTTCCTCAAGCTTTAAACTACAAATAATAACAATCAGGTAGCACCGAATTCCAAACATCATTGTTAAGTTGGTTATGTGCTTTTGTCTAAAATGTAGCCATCTTCAGAACCGTAGAATTGAAAAACATGAAATAAAAAAGATTGCGATATAAAAGCATCTTCAAATACACATCCCCCCTGCATAGCACCAGCCAACTCCAATAATAGCAGAAACTCGTCAGTAAAATTGAAAATGCAAAAAAAAAAACATCAGTTACACACACCCTATATGTGCACCAATCAGATGTAAAAGTAGCAAAAACCCACCAGTAAAATTGAAGCTGTAACACACGTGGTGGATTAACTGGTGTCCATACAAGTAAGGAACATATTTAAAAAATAGTATAAAACCAATGAAAAATTCACTGGAAAATTGCAATTTAGCTGCCCTGCATCTTAGTTCACTGGTGGTGGAAATAGCTTTAAGACTGGGAGAACAAGAGTCATCTAGCTGTAGCTGCCAAATCCTCTCCCGGTATAACAACTGGATGTCCTTCGTGTTTCACTGTTGCAGTCATTACACTTGGGTTATCCTGCTGGCAGGCTACCCTCAGTCGGCCTGAATTCCAAAGTCTAGGTCCAGCGTTGGTTGCTGTCGCCTCTTCCCTGACGTCAGAGCGCCAGGGGTATAAAAGATGCAGCCGACGCCATTTTCTTCAGTCTTTCTTGCCGCGCAGTGCCCGAAGCATAAGCAGTTCGCAAGTGCCGGTCGGCCGACTCCTGAGATTTTCGTGTTCGAATTTCAGATCCAAAGTCTTCACTAAAAACTAAGTACCCCGGGGGGAAACGTTTTTCATGCTCCAGACCGATGTCAGAAAAAGTTCATAATTGTATTTCTTGTGGGAAGCAAATACCTCATAAGGACTTTCATTCTTACTGTATTCCTTGCCTAGGCCCTGACCACAACGTTGCTAGTTGTCGGTTTTGTGCTAGATTTAAGCAACGTCGTATTAAGCGTCGGTACGATTTTGCATTACACTATTTTGGCAGAAGATTTAATTATACGATGTCATCGAATAGCCATCCGACTACCAGAATTCACAAGAAACACAAAGAAAAAGAAAAGAACAGGCATCCGAGGTCCAAAACCGACGAGGCTTCTTCTAAGCCAGTCGCCAGTTCTCAGTGAGGCGCCTTCGCAGCCCCTGACGCCTGCTACTTTAGACCCGCAGGCCGCTACCGACTCCCACATGGAGTCGACTAGGCCGCTGGAAGCTCAAGGTATTGGACCTTCGGAGACTATTCCCTCAGATGGGTCTGGAGCCACTGAGCAGGCATTGGCTTCTGTGGGGGTTTTCAGACCTACTCAATTATACACTAAAACGACTTCAGCTTCAAAGGCAAAGACTAAAGCACCTTTAAAGACAAAGAATCAAGTACAACAGCCTCATGGACAGGCCTCCATGCCCAAGAAACAGATGCTCAAAATGGCCAAAGACTTAATTACTTTGATCAGGGGTTCCCATCCCCCACCTGATAAAAGGCTTAGGCAAGAGACAAAATATGAATCTTCACATCAGGTTTCCATTTCATCTGATCAGGAATACTCTCTTCCTCCCCATGAGGATTCTGATGCTGAAGAATCTATCCCTTCAGCCTCTCCTCCTGAGGATTACTCTTTTGGGGAAACCTTGCATACCATGAGGGAGCATTTTCACTGGGAGAGCCAAGATTTTTCAGAATCTAAGAAAAGGCTCAGATACTTCCTTTTACTACCACAATACAGGCCCCTAGCTATTCCACCTGTGTTAGACATTGTAGATGATGTATTTTCAGAGTCCAGTCTAACACCTGGCTCCTTACCCTCCAGCTCCTGTTAAGCCGGACAGGTACCACAGGGTTCCTGACTCTCAGAAAATCCTTTTCAAAAACCCTGCTGCTGACCCAGAAACTATCTCTCAGGGGTCCCAAAGGGGTCAAGGCTTCCGCTGCATAAAACCCTATCCCCTCAGACAGGGATTCTAGGGCAATGGACAGATGGGGAAAAAAGATTTAGACTTCTACTACCTTGGCTATAAGGGCTTTAAATTGTCAGTTTCACATGCTCAAATATCAGCAATATATTGTGTCACTGCTTAAACAGAAAATGTTGATAAATTCTGAATGTGCAGAAAACAAAGAAATGCAGGATTTATTGCATGCAGCTGAACAAGTTGGAAAGCATACTTTGCAATGTGGTTTTGATTCTTTGGAGGCCTCCTGCAGGGCTACTGTTATGGGTTCTGTCATCAGGAGGCATTCTTGGTTAAAGGAACAAAATCTCCCTGATCATGTCAAAGCAAAATTATTAGATGCTCCATTACAGCATGATACCATGTTTGGTGTTTAAAGCAGAAGAGGTGTTAAAGAAAATGGAGGACAAAGCTAAATCTATGCAAACGGTTAAGGATTTCTTTCAGGTACAGCCTCCTAGATTTAGCAGACACTGGCCTACAAAGAATTGGTCCTCTCCAGTGTTAGACAGACCACAAAGGGGCCGATACAGACGCCCAAGAGGCAGATCCCAGCCCTAAGGTTCGTACAGGTCTAAACAATGGGGTGCTTCTACCTCCAAAAGTGGAGAAGACAAATCACAGCCATACAGGAAACAGTCCGAATGACTTCCCCCCTGCCTGCACCAAGCACTTATCTTCTGGCAGCACCTATAGGGGGAAAACTAGCACTGTTTTCTCAAAATTGGCACATAATAACCCAGGACAAATGGGTCCTAGACATAGTGTCACAAGGCTACAAGTTTCACTTCCATACCCTGCCAAGGACAAATGGTTGGCCAGACCTGCCAAAACATCAATGGGCAGAGGCACAAAAGCAAATCTCATCCCTCATGGACATGAGGGCCATTCAACAAGTTCCAGAGCAAGAGCAGGGACAAGGATTTTATTAAAGACTTTTCTTGGTACCAAGAAAGGACAAGAACTGGAGACCAATACTGGACCTATCTATTCTAAACATTTCTGGATATACCAAAATTCAAAATGTCTCTACAGCAACTTCTGCCCATGCTGGGCAAGAAGGCTTGGCTTGTGACTTTAGACCTAAAAGAGGCATACCTGCATGTCCCAATTGGACAAACATGCAGAAGATTCCTCAGATTCAAAGCTGGCTCAATGCACTACCAATTCTCTGCACTGCCCTTTGGCTTATCTACTGCGCCCAGGGTCTTCACAAAGTGCCTGGCACCAGTAATTGCATTCTGCAGACAAAGAGGAATGTAAATATATCCTTACTTCGACTGCCTCATTCAAGCAAAGAACAAGGATATTCTACTACAGCTTCTGGCATTTGTAAAGAGATTTCTAACAGGCCTAGGGTACACAGTCAACGAAAAGAAGTCAAAACTAGTACCCTCTCAAGAGATAATATTCATGGGTGCAAGCTTAAATACAGCTGCCCAGATGGCTTATCTCACGCCAGACAAAGACAACTGACTACCTATTTCAACCTGTTGGCAACAAAGGCCCAGTTATCTGCAAGAAAAATTCTGCAGGCTTTGGGCTTCATGGCATCCTGCATTCTACTAATTCCATATACGAGACTGCATATGAGGAAACTTCAGTGGTACCTAGAAAGTGTTTGGACTCAACATTACCACAGTCTGGAAACAATAATTACCCTCATTCCCTGCCTATAACCGGGGTTTCGATGGTGGGCGAAGGCTTGTCACCAGAACAAGAGGCAGCCATTCACTTTACCCCCAGCCAGGCAGACATTAACAACGGATGCATCAGATTATGCCTGGGGGCCCACATGGCAGGAAGGTGTATTCAAGGCACATGGTCCGCAAACCAAATGCATCTACATATCAGTCAAAAAGAGATGCTAGCTGTTCAGAATGCCCTGACAGCCTTCAAGGACCTACTTCATCCGGGACAACTACTGATAGACAACATCACGGTCATGTGGTATATAAACAAGCAGGGAGGCACTCATTCTTACCCCCTTTGCAGACTAGCCATGACTTTGTGGGACACAGCATTGACTTACCAAGTACATCTGCAGGCACAATTCCTGCCAGGAAAGATAAATACTCTGGCAGACAAACTAAGCAGAAACCTCATGGATCCCCACGAATGGAAATTGGATCCACAAGTCTTCAGCATGATAACAAGGAAATGGGGATGCCCGGAGATAGACCTATTTGCCTCTCCTCACAACTACCAACTAAAAAGATTCTGCACAGGGACTTATCGCAAACAAACATGGAAAGTGAACGCCCTATCTTTCAGCTGGAAAAGCTTAGCAGTATATGCCTTTCCTCCACTGCCTCTCCTCCCCAAGGTACTCCTAAAGGTCAGACAAGAGAAGCCAAAGATGTTACTGATTGCCCCAGACTGGCCCCACCAGTGCTCGTATCCAATCCTAAGGAACTTGTCTCAATGCCTGGCTTGGACCTTGCCTCAAATACCTCATCTACTATCCCAACAAAACAATCAGATCCTGCAGAGCCAGCTAAAGATCTTAAATCTGGCAGCATGGCAGATAATGTAGTCATACAAAACGCGCTTCTCACTAAAGCTGTGATGGATGTCATTTTGGAGGCCAGAAGGCCTAGTACCAGAAAATCTTACGCTGGAAAATGAAGGGATTCTGTGCTTGGAACCAGACACAAGGAATTGACACAGCTGTACCAAATATTCTTCAGATTTTGCAATACTTAACTGAGATGCTGGACAAAGGCCTATCCTTTTCTTCAATTAAAATTCATGCCTCTGCCATTTTGTCTCATTACAATACAGAGCCACCAATCTTTCCTCATCCTTTGTTAAGGCAGTAACTCAGAGGAGCCAAAAACTTAAGGCCTCCAAGGAGATCACCAATACCTGCATGGGACCTCAGTTATGTTTTGGAAAAACTCACCCTGCCTCCTTTTGAGCCAGCCGCTACAGCGGATATAAAGTTTTTATCTTGGAAAACAGCTCTGCTCCTAGCAATAACTTCTGCAAGACGAGTCTCAGAGCTACAGGCACTCATGGCAGTGGAACCTTTTATCATTTTCTATCCAGACAGGGTTTCTCTGAGGACAAACCTGACATTTATGCCTAAGGTAGTGTCCAGTGTGGCCCTTAACCAAGTTATTCATCTGCCTACTTTTTATCCAAACCCACAGAATAAGGGGGAGAGAATTCTGCATTCTTTGGACATACACAAACAACTACGCTTCTACTTGAACAGAACCAAAGCTTTCAGAAAGAGCAACTACTAGTGGCATATGCTGCAGGATCACAAGCAAAGGCTATCTCAAAGCAGACTATTTCTAAGTGGCTAGGCCACTGCATTCGTTTCTGCTATTCACAACATGGCAAGCCAGTGCCTAAGGGCATCGGGCCACATTCAACCAGAGCAGCAGCCACTTCAGCAGCCTTCCTCAGGGGAGTACCAACCAAAGACATTTTAGAGGCTGCTACCTGGAGTTCAGTGCACACCTTTACAAAGCACTATCATTTACCACTCTACTCTAAATCCAGGGCAGGCTTTGCCACTGCAGTTCTGCAGGGCCTCATAGCCGCTCCTAATGCTATATTAGCTCCATCCTCCCAACCATAGCTTTGGTATTCAACCCAAGTGTAATGACTGCAACAGTGAAACACGAAGGACATAGTACAGTTGTGTACACTTACCATAAATGTAGATGTTCAAGTGTATTCACTGTTGCAGTCCAGGATACCCACCCACCATCCCCCATTTCTTTGCTGGAACTTATCTGCACTTCTCTAATCTATACAACCTATGTGGTGTATTTGCTTGTAGATGAAGGTATAATATATTTTGGTGCATGCATGTTTTATTGGCATATTTTTCAGCCTACCCTTTTTGGGGGCACCTGACATCTGGGGCAAGAAAAACTGAAGAAAATGGCGTCGGCTGCATCTTTTAATACCCCTGGTGCACTGACGTCAGGGAAGAGGCGACAGCAACCGATGCCGGACTTAGACTTTGGAATTCAGGCCAACTGAGGGTAGCCTGCCAGCAGGATAACCCAAGTGTAATGACTGCAACAGTGAATACACTCTAACATCTACATTTATGATAAGTGTACACAACTGTACCTTCTCCCAGTCACCACCATAACATTCAGATTTAACTTTCTCCAATGTTGGGAATTTAAAATACTGAAATTGTTACACGTGAAAGCATGTCTCTCTAAACCACTTTTATTGTCGTCCTTGTTAATACTGTACAGGTGTTGGTAAATCTGCTTATTTTGGGCATTAAGTAAAATGCCAGGCATGAACATCACATGGCCAGGTAGACCGCTTTGTCAGTAAAACAGTAAAATCTACTGTTGGCTAACCATTTACAAATTGTGTTCCAAAATTGTTTCCATATAAGGGCATTGATTAAAGTAACCACATTTCAAAACTTTAAATACACCGATATTGCATTTTCCTGAGGGTCTTTCCATTAATATCTTAATGTTCGCTCTGTTTTTAAAAAATAAACCTGGGGCTTGTCAAAACAGTTTTTTAACCCAGCATTGCACTGTATAATAGACCTGTGTTTGAATAAAATGTTTTTAATGTCTACCAGATCAAGTGAGTAATGCATAACAATGTTGGAGTTATAGGACCGTTTGGAAGACTGGTTGACAGAATTGTCATTGCTATAATGAAGACAATTAGGATCTGAAGAGTAAAGGCCGTTGTTAATAATAGCGGAATATCTGTTAGGTCTTTCAGAAAGTGAGTACAGGCTGTCGACTAGGGATTCCGGGTATCCTCATTTGAGAAACATGGTTTTAAGTATATTGAACTGCATTTAGGCACTCCTTGCCATCAGATGTCAGCCTGGAAATTCTAATAAATTTTTTTTTTTTTTTATTACATCCTTCTTTTGATGAAAGATGTGGCAGCTCATGAAGTGTAGGAAAGCATTGCATATTGTTGATTTTCTGTAAATAGAGGTACAGATGCCCGCAGCTCCCCTTGTGATTTCCACGTCCAAGAAATGCAACTTATCTTTGTGTACATGAGAAGTAAATTTTAGAAACATGGTAGATGATGCTAGTCCCTCGTTACACTGATGGTAGTTGATCTAAAGTCCCAAACCAAACCACAAAAATGTCATCCAAATATCGCAGATAACATTTGCAGTTTTTAAAGGAACCAAGTTTAAAGACAATATCTGTTTCCCACTACAGTAGCACATTATTAGCAAAAGTGGAGGCACGTGTCCCCATAGCAACACCTGTAAGCTGTGTGAAATATTTTCCATCAAAGAATATGAAATTGTTCTGAAAAATTAATTCCATGAAGTCTGTAATAAGTCTCACTTGCATGTAAACCTGGCCCTTACTATCACAGGCAAATAAGGTAGACCAGTGAATGGGAAAAAAGGCCAATAAAAAAATGTCAGGGAGACCACAAAGGAAAGCATGAAGGGGCTCTAAGGGTCTGCTACCACTAGGAAGCAGGCATAATTTTGCTGACCTGGACGTTTCAAATGTCAGTATTTCAGAATACCCATATTCATAATATTTACATTGTAGGCCCTGCTTGCCGCTGTTTCCTGTGCCCCGATGATTACCTTGAAATCCCAAAGATGTTCTTCGTGTTTCACTGTTGCAGTCATTACACTTGGGTTATCCTGCTGGCAGGCTACCCTCAGTCGGCCTGAATTCCAAAGTCTAGGTCCGGCGTCGGTTGCTGTCGCCTCTTCCCTAACGTCAGTGCTCCAGGGGTATAAAAGATGCAGCCGATGCCATTTTCTTCAGTCTTTCTTGCCGTGCGGTGCCCAAGTATAAGTAGTTCGCAAGTGCCGGTCGGCCAACTCCTGAGATTTTTGTGTTCGAATTTCAGATCCGAAGTCTTCATTAAAAGCTAAGTATCCCGTTGGGGAAACTTTTTTCTTGCTCCAGACAGATGTCAGAAAAAGTTAATAATTGTATTTCTTGTGGGAAGCAAATACCTCATAAGGACTTTCATTCTTACTGTATTCCTTGCCTAGGCCTTGACCACAACGTTGCTAGTTGTCGGTTTTGTGCTAGATTTAACCAACACACTATTAAGTGTCGGAACGATTTTGCATTACATTACTTTGGCAGAAGATTTAATTATACAATGTCGTCAGATAGCCATCCAACTACTGGAATTCACAAGAAACGCAAGGAAAAAGAAAAGGACAGGCATCCAATGTCCAAAACCGACGAGGCTTCTTCTAAGCCAGTCGCCGGTTCTCAGAGAGACGCGTTCGCAGCCCCTGACACCCGCTACTTTAGACCCGCAGGCCGCTACCGACTCCCACGTGGAGTCGACTAGGCCGCTGGAAGCTCAAGATATTGGACCTTCGGAGACTATTCCCTCAGATGGGTCCGAGCCGCTGAGC
The DNA here is from genome assembly GCF_019279795.1 of Protopterus annectens. Taxonomy (NCBI): domain Eukaryota; kingdom Metazoa; phylum Chordata; order Ceratodontiformes; family Protopteridae; genus Protopterus; species Protopterus annectens. The sequence continues at coordinate 1,407,543,896 of NC_056728.1, read as the reverse complement.
AGGCATCGGCTTCTGAGGGTGTTTTCAGACCTACTCAATTATACATTAAAACAACTTCAGCTTCAAAGGCAAAGACTAAAGCGCCTTTAAAGACAAAGAAACAAGTACAACAGCCTCATGGACAGGCCTCCATGCCCAAAAAACAGATGCTAAAAAATGGCCGAAGACTTAATTACTTTGATCAGGGGTTCCCATCCCGCTCCTGATAAAAGGCCTAGGCAAGAGACAGAATATGAATCTTCAGATCTGGTTTCCATTTCTTCTGATTCCTCTTCTGATCAGGAATACTCTTTCCCCCTATGAGGATTCTGATGCTGAAGAATCTATCCCTTCAGCCTCTCCTCCTGTGGATTACTCTTTTGGGGAAAACCTTGCATACCATGAGGGAGCATTTCCACTGGGAGAGCCAAGGTTTTTCAGAATCTAAGAAAAGGGAGTCCAGTCTGATCCCTTACTCCTTACCTCCAGCTCCTGTTAAGCCAGACAGGTAGTACAGGGTTCCTGACTCTCATAAATTCCTTTACAAAAATCCTGCTGCTGACCCAGAAACCATCTCTCAGGGTCCCAAAGGGGTCATGGCTTCCGCTGCAAAAAACCCTAGCCCCTCAGACAGGGATTCTAGGGCATTGGACAGATGGGGAAAAAGATTTACACTTCTGCTACCTTGGCTTTAAATTGTCAGTTTCATATGCTCAAATATCAGCAGTATATTATGTCACTGCTTAAACAGAAAATGTTGATAAATTCTGAATGTGCAGAAAAAGAAATGCAGGATTTATTGCATGCAGCTGAACAAGTTGGAAAGCATACTTTGCAATGTGGTTATGATTCTTTGGAGGCCTCCTGCAGGGCCGTTGTTACGGGTTCTGTCATCAGGAGGCATTCTTGGTTGAAGGAACAAAATCTGCCTGATCATATCAAAGCAAAATTATTAGATGCTCCACTACAGCATGATACTTAGTTTGGTGTTAAAGCAGAAGAGGTGTTTAAAGAAAATGGAGGACAAAGCTAAATCTATGCAAATGGTTAAGGATTTCTTACAGGTACAGCCTCCTAGATTTAGCAGACACTGGCCTACAAAGAATTGGTCCTTTCCAGTGTCAGACCACAAAGGGGCCGATACAGACGCCCAAGAGGCAGATCCCAGCCCCAAGGTTCGCTTCTACCTCCAAAAGTGGAGAAGACAAATCACAGCCATACAGGAAACAATCCCAATGACTTCCCCCTGCCTGCACCAAGCACTTATCTTCTGGCAGCACCTTTAGGGGGAAAACTAGCACTTTTTTCTCAAAATTGGCACATAACCCAGGACAAGGGTCCTAGACAGTGTCACAAGGCTACAAGTTTCACTTCCATACCCTACCAAGGACAAACGGTTGGCCAGACCTGCCAAAACATCAGTGGGCAGAGGCACAAAAGCAAGTCTCATCCCTCATGGACATGAGTGCCATTCAATAAGTACCAGAGCAAGAGCAGGGACAAGGATTTTATTTAAGACTGTTCTTGGTACCAAGAAGGGACAAGACCTGGAGACCAATTCTGGACCTGTCTATTCTAAACACATTTCTGGATATTCCAAAATTCAAAATGTTGACTCTACAGCAACTTCTGCCCATGTTGGGCAAGAAGGCTTGGCTCGTCACTTTAGACCTAAAAGAGGCATACCTGCATGTCCCAATCAGACAATCATGCAGAAGATACCACAGATTCAAGGCTGGGTCAATGCACTACCAATTCTCTGCACTGCCCTTTGGCTTATCTACTGCGCCCAGGGTCTTCACAAAGTGCCTGGCACCAGTAATTGCTTTCTGCAGACAAAGAGGAATACAGATATGTCCTTCATGGATGCATCTGCAGTCATAACAAGTGGGTTGTCCTGTCGTCAGGCAGCCCTGCAGTCGGCCGGATTCCAAAGTCCGGGTCCGACGGCTGATGTCGCACTCCACCCGACGTCATCTCTGGTCGCTCGGTATAAAAGCATCAGCCGACGCCATTTTCCCCAGTCTTTCTTGCGGCGCAGAAGCTGTTCGCAAGTGCCGGTCGATCGGATCCAGAGATTATTTCTACGAATACTACAAGACTTCTAAAGCTAAGTACCCGTTGGGGACTCTTTCTTGCCTCAGCCGATGTCAGAAAAAGTTAACAATTGTTTAACCTGTGGGAAACAAATACCTCATAAAGATTTCCACTCTTACTGTCTGCCTTGTTTAGGCCCAGCCCACGATGTAGCAGCCTGTTCGCCTGTGCTCTTTCAACCGAGCGCCGCGTCGGAGTTTGCAGAACAGTTTTCGGTTCTGATTTTGCGTATTATGTCGCCGGATCCTCCGACTACCCAATCTACCAAAAACGCAAAGATAAAGACCGACTTTCGCGGTCCGCGGTTCGGCGAAACCACGGTAAAGCAAACAGGAAGTGTCTCCGGGTTTCGGCGAAACCGAGAAAACTGATCAAAGTACAGCTGAAACTATTCTTACAACTGAGGCCCCTGCTACAACTCTTGAATCGACCTCAGAATCTTTACCCACTACGGTGGTTGACTTATCAGACACCATCCCTTGGATGTCTCTACCCCAGCACGTGGTGCTGCTAGGCCTCCAGCAGCCATGTCCATTAAGGCCTTCGCCAGGGCTAAAGCAGCCAAGACTACTAAAACAGGGCCTGTTAAACCCCCACATCCAGGCCCTCTTCTAGTTCTCAAATGCTTACTTTGGCAGAAGATTTAATTTCTTTAATTAGAGGATCTCAATCTCACCCAGACAGGGCCTCTCAGCCCCAGAGAAGAGACCTAGGGCAGAGCCCCTGAGCCAGTGTCTTCTGATGATTCTGCTGATGAATCAGACATAACTGACCAGCCAGAGACTCCTTCTCCAATTTTGAAGATTCTGATGCTGAAGAATCCATTCCAGCTGCTTCCCACCAGAAGAATTCTCCTTTGGGGAAACCTTGCATGCCATGCGAGAACAGTTCCAATGGCAGCAACAGGATTTTTCAGACTCCAGAAAAGACTTAGGACCTTTCTGCACCTCCCACAGCACAGGCCCTTAGCTATACCTCCTGTTCTCTCTGTGGTGGATGATGCTTTCAATGATGTTTGCTCCGCTCCAGACTCTTTACCCCAGCCCCTGCCAAACCAGACAGATTTTACAGGGTGCCAGATACTCATCACCACCTTTACAAGGCCCCTCTTGCAGACCCAGAAACTATATCCCAGGGTCCCAAGGCAGTAGCAGACCACAGCTAAAAACCCTATTCCTTCTGAAAGGGAAGCAAGGTCATTAGACAGATGGGGTAAAATGGTCTACACTTCAGCTACTCTCTCAGCTAGAGCTTTAAACTGTCAGTTTCACATGATTCAATACCAAGAGTTTATGCTTGATCAGTTAACTAAAAAACTAACCACTGATGAATCTCTTGATAAGAAATATGTATTAGAGATGGTAAATAACATACAACAGGTTAGCAACCATTCCTTAAAATGTGGCTATGATGCACTGGAGGCTTCATTTAGATCAGCCATGACAGGCACAGTGATAAGAAGGCATGCATGGCTAAAAGAACAAGCTTTACCGGATCATGTTAAAGCTAAGTTGCTGGATGCTCCTATGGACAAGACAAGTTTGTTTGGTACACCTGCCCAGCAGGTTATGAAGAAAATGGAAGAAAAGGCAAAATCTGTACAAACTGTTAAAGATTTCCTGCAGGTTCAACCCCCAAGGTTTAGCAGGAACTGGCCTACCAAAAATTGGTCCTTTCCTGACTCCACAAAATTTCAAAGGGGCAGGAATAGACGTTCCAGAGGCAGAAACCAATCCAGAGGAGGTGCCTACAGAGGACGACAGTGGCAAGGTAACAACAGAGGCACAGACACAGCCACTGCCACTACATCAGCACAACCACAGTGACTTAATCCTAAATCCGCCTACCAGGGAACAAATAGCTCCTCTAGGCGGAAAGTTAACCTTATTTTCAAAGAACTGGCACTACATAACAAAAGACAAGTGGATTTTACAAACCATAGATCAAGGTTACCGGTTTCACTTCCACACTTTACCAGTAAAAAGGGGAATGCCAAATCTACCTCCAAATCAAAAAACAGAGGCTCTACGCCAGATAATGGAGTTAGCAAACATGAGAGCTGTGGAAAGAGTGCCAACAGCAGAACAAGGAAAGGGGTTCTATTCCAGACTATTCCTAGTTCCAAGAAAGGAAAAAAGTTGGAGACCAATTTCACCTGTCCACCTTAAATACGTACATCTTTGTCCCAAAATTCAAAATGCTGACCCTACAGCAACTTCTTCCCATGCTGGGCAAGGAGTCTTGGCTGGTAACTCTAGATCTCAAGGAGGCATACCTGCACGTCCCCATTCGACCAATCTGCAGAAGATACCTCAGATTTCTTGCAGGATCAGAGCACTATCAATTCTCAGCATTGCCCTTTGGCTTATCTACTGCCCAGAGTATTCACAAAATGCCTGGCATCAGTAATCGCCCATTGCAGACTACAGGGAATTCAAATTTACCCATACCTGGACGACTGCCTGCTACAAGGGGACAACAAAAGCAAGCTGACAACAGATTTACAAAGGGTCATTCACTTGCTACAAGGACTGGGATACACAGTCAACCTACAAAAGTCAAGGCTGATACCATCCCAAACAAGGACATTCTTGGCGAATTGGACACAGTACAACAAATGGCATTCCTGACTACAGAAAAACAAAAAGAACTTCCTCTTTACTTCTTGGCACTAACAAAACTGAACAAGTTAACAGCAAGAAAAGTTCTGCAGGCGTTGGGCTTCATGGCATCATGCATAATCTTGGTCCCATTTGCCAGACTACATATGAGGAAACTACAATGGTACCTAAAGAATTTATGGTCCCAACACAGACACAGCCTAGAAACAGAAATCCCACTAATTCCATGCTTAAAACAGGAGTTCCTATGGTGGGCTCAGGCATGCCAGTCAAACCCAGGCCTACCCTTTCGCAGATGTCAACCAAGCCACTCCATCACAACAGACGCTTCAAACCTAGGATGGCGGGCACACATGCTGGACAAATGCGTGCAAGGATTGTGGACACAGGATCAACTTCACCTGCACAACAATCTAAAAGAAATGCTGGAAAACTGGCAATCCAAAAGTTCAAACCATTTCTCAGAGGGCCAGTTGATGATAAGGACAGACAACACCACAGTCATGTGGTACATCAACAAACAGGGAGGCACTCATTCATACCCCTATGCAGAATGACCTTGGAGCTGTGGACCCTGGCACTCAGCTACAACATTCAGTTACAGGCAATATTTGTACCGGGGAAAGACAATACTCTAGCAGACATATTAAGCAGAACCACTTCGGATGCCCACGAATGGAAGCTGCACCCGGACATCTTCAAGACCATCTCAAAGAAATGGGGAATGCCACAGATAGACCTATTCGCATCACCTCTCAATCACCAGCTCAAAAATTCTGCACAAGGACATTCCACCCACTAGCATGGAAAGTGGACTCACTCTCCTTCAACTGGAAAGGCCTAACAGCATATGCATTCCCACCTCTTCCCTTGATACACAAGGTACTACTAAAAATCAAGGAAGAACGTCCAAGGATAATCCTGATAGCTCCAAACTGGCCAAGACAACACTGGTACCCACTACTGAAGAGCATGTCTCGAACAATATGTGGCCAATACCCTGATGCCTTTGATGTTAACTCAGAACAACTACAGCATCATACATCCGAACCTAAAACCCTGCAACTGACTGCATGGAACATCACATAGCAGCAGCTAATCCAGAACTTTCCCAAAGAGTTAAAGACATTATTCTTGAAGCACGCAGACCTTCAACAAGAAGGAACTATGCTGGAAAATGGAAAAGGTTTGTCATTTGGAGTACGGAAAGAGGAAAAGATGTGTCAAACATAGATATGCCTAACATTCTGGAGTATCTGGCGAACTTCTTCATTCAGGCCTGTCCTACTCCTCCATCAAGATACATGCATCAGCTATTTCAGCAGAATACAGCTTTGATCCACCTGTTTTGCACCCTTTGCTCAGGCAGTTCCTCAGAGGAATTAAGAATGTAAAACCTCCAAGGAAACCACCATTACCAGCTTGGGATTTAAACTTTGTGCTAGAAAAGCTGACACTATCACCCTTTGAACCAGCAGCAACTGCAGACCTACAACACCTGTCATGGAAAACTGCTTTCCTACTGGCAATTACTTCAGCAAGGAGGGTTTCAGAACTACAGGCCTTAATGGCAGTGCAACCCTTCCTAATCTTCCACCAAGATAGAGTGTCCATGAGGACTAATCCTACATTTATGCCCAAGGTGGTATCCAGAGTGTCTTTAAACCAGGCAATCCACCTACCTACCTTCTTTCCCAACCCACAAAACAGAGGGGAAAGAATACTGCATACCTTGGATGTACATAGACAGCTACGCTACTACTTGGACAGAACAAAAAATAGCAGAAAGACTGACCAACTTTTTGTAGCCTATGCAACAGGAAGGGAAGGAAAAGCTATTTCCAAACAGACAATCTCCAAATGGATAGGAAATTGCATACGATACTGTTATTCCCTCCATGGAAAACCAATTCCACAGAACATAAGACCTCATTCTACAAGGGCAACAGCCACTACCACAGCCTTCTTACGAGGAGTGGCAACCAAAGACATTATTGAGGCGGCTACTTGGACCTCAGTGCATACATTTGCCAAGCATTATAATTTGCCTCTATATTCCAGATCCCGAGCAGGGTTTGCCACTGCTGTACTGCAAGGGATCCTAAACACACCATAATCTACTTTTATCCTCCTCCCTAGTTGGCTATGGTATTCTACCCATTGTTATGACTGCAGATGCATCCATGAATGACATAGTATAGTTTTGTACCTACCATAAATGAAGATGTCCGAACAGGATAGCATCTGCAGTCAGGATTACCCTCCTCCTTCCCTCTGTGGTACTCCTAGGGTGTTTACCCTCCTAATAGCTAGCTGTTGGGGAGTCTTTATGGTGTATTTGTTTGTATATATGTACATACATGCTTATTGTTGTGTTTACCTCTATCTATTTGGAAACATTGGCATCTATCCAAATTTTAGCCTGCAAGAGGGCTACTGGCATCTGGGGCAAGAAACACTGAGGAAAATGGCGTCGGCTGATGCTTTTATACCCCAGAGATGACGTCGGGTGGAGTGCGACATCAGCCGAAGCCGGACCCGGACTTTGGAATCCGGCCGACTGCAGGGCTGCCTGACGACAGGACAACCCACTTGTTATGACTGCAGATGCTATCCAGTTCGGACATCTACATTTATGGTAGGTACAAAACTGTACTATATCCTTACTTGGACGACTGCCTCATTCAAGCAGAGAACATGGACATTCTATTACAGCATCTGGCGTTTGTAAAGAGATTTCTAACAGGCCTAGGGTATACAGTCAATGAAAATAAATCAAAACTAGTACCCTCTTCCTAGGTGCAAGCTTACATACAACTGCCCAGATGGCTTATCTCACGCCAGACAAACAAAGACAACTGACTACATATTTCAACCTGTTTGGCAACAAAGGCCCAGTTATCTGCAGGCTTTGGGCTTCATGGCATCCTGCATTTTACTAATTCCATATGCGAGACTGCATATGAGGAAACTTCAGTGGTACCTAAAAAGTGTTTGGACTCAACATTGCCACAGCCTGGAAACAATAATTACCCTCATTCCCTGCCTGCAACAGGAGTTTTGATGGTGGGCAAAGGCTTGTCACCAGAACAAGGGACAACCATTCACTTTACCCCCAGCCAGGCAGACATTAACAACAGATGCATCAGATTAAGCCTGGGGGGATTACATGGCAGGAAGGTGTATTCAAGGCCCTTGGTCCGCAAACCGAATGCATCTACATAGCAATCAAAAAGAGATGCTGGCTGTTCAGAATGCCCTGACAGCCTTCAAGGACCTAATTCATCTGGGACAACTACTGATAAAGACAGACAACACCACGGTTATGTGGTATATAAACAAGCAGGGAGGCACTCATTCTTACCCCCTTTGCAGACTAGCCATGACTTTTTTGGGACACAGCATTGATTTACCAAGTACATCTGCAGGCACAGTTCCTGCCAGGAAAGATAAATACTCTGGCAGACGAACTAAGCAGAAACCTCATAGATCCCCACGACTGGAAATTGGATCCACAAGTCTTCAGCATGATAACAAGGAAATGGGGATGCCCGGAGATAGATCTATTTGCCTCTCCCCACAACTACCAAATAAAAAGATTCTGCACAAGGTCTTATCACAGACTAGCATGGAAAGTGGACGCCCTATCTTTCAGCTGGAAAAGCTTAGCACTATATGCCTTTACTCCAGTGCCTCTCCTCCACAAGGTACTCCTAAAGGTCAGACAAGAGAAGCCAAAGATGATACTGATTTCCCCAGACTGGCCCCACCAGTACTCATATCCAATCCTAAGGAACTTGTCTCAATGCCCGGCTTGGCCCTTGCCTCAAATACCTCATCTACTATCCCAGCAAAACAGTCAGCTAAAGACCTTAAATCTGGCAGCATGGCGGATAATGTAGTCATACAAAACGCGCCTCTCACTAAAGCTGTGATGGATGTCATTTTGGAGGCCAGAAGGCCTAGTACCAGAAAATCTTACACTGGAAAATGAAGAGATTCTGTGCTTGGAATCAGGCACAAGGAATTGACACAGCTGTACCAAATATTTCTCAGATTTTGCAATATTTAACTGAGATGCTGGACAAAGGTCTATCCTTTTCATCAATTAAAATTCATGCCTCTGCAATTTCGGCTCATTACAATACAGAGCCACCAATCTTTTCTCATCCTTTATTAAGGCAGTACCTCAGAGGAGCCAAAAACTTAAGGCCTCCAAGGAGATTACCAGTACCTGCATGGGACCTCAATTATGTCTTGGAAAAATTCACCCTGCCTCATTTTGAGCCAGCCGCTACTGCTGATATAAAATTTTTATCTTGGAAAACAGCTCTGCTCCTAGCAATAACCTCTGCAAGACGAGTCTCAGAGCTACAGGCACTCATGGCTGTGGAACCTTTTATCATTTTTTATCCAGACAGGGTTTCTCTGAGGACAAACCCAACATTTATGCCTATGGTAGTATCCAGTGTGGCTCTTAACCAAGCTATTCATCTGCCTACTTTTTATCCAAACCCACGGAATAAAGGGGAGAGAATTCTGCACTCTTTGGACATACACATACAGCTACGCTTCTACTTGAACAGAACCAAAGCTTTCAGAAAGACAGAGCAACTATTAGTGGCATATGCTGCGGGATCACAAGCAAAGGCGATCTCAAAGCAGACTATTTCTAAGTGGATAGGCCACTGCATTCGTTTCTGCTATTCACAACATGGCAAGCCAGTGCCTAAGGGCATCAGGCTACATTCAACCAGAGCAGCAGCCACTTCAGCAGCCTTCCTCAGGGGAGTACCAACCAAAGACATTTTAGAGGCTGCTACCTGGAGTTCAGTGCACACCTTTACAAAGTACCATCATTTACCACTCTACTCTAAATCCAGGGCAGGCTTTGCCACTGCAGTCCTGCAGGGCCTCAGAGCCGCTGCTAATGCTATATTAGTTCCAACCTCCCAACCATAGCTTTGGGATTCAACCCAAGTGTAATGACTGCAACAGTGAAACACGAAGAACATAGCACAGTTGTGTACACTTACCATAAATGTAGATGTTCGAGTATATTCACTGTTGCAGTCCAGGTTACCCACCCGCCATCCCCCATATCTTTGCTGGAACTTATCTGCACTTCTCTACTCTATACAACCTATGTGGTGTATTTGCTTGTAGTTTAAGTTATAACATATTTTGGTGCATGCATGTTTTATTGGCATATTTTTAGCCTACCCTTTTGGGGGGCACCTGACATCTGGGGCAAGAAAAACTGAAGAAAATGGTGTCAGCTGCATCTTTTTATACCCCTAGCGCACTGACGTCAGGGAAGAGGCGACAGCAACCGACGCCGGACCTAGACTTTGGAATTCAGGCCGACTGAGGGTAGCCTGCCAGCAGGATAACCCAAGTGTAATGACTGCAACAGTGAATACACTCGAACATCTACATTTATGGTAAGTGTACACAACTGTACTATGCCTATTTTCACTTTCTTTTTCTCAAGGATGTCTGGTGGTGCTTCATGTTCAAGGTAGGGGGCACCCAATACCAGTTTACTTCTTTGTCATTTGAACTGACTGCTTATACCTAGGGTAGTCAAAGTACATGGCTTCAGTAATAGCTTACTATAGAGCAAAAAGCATTCACATGTGTACCCTTATCTGGAGAACTGCCCCATTCAGGTACTGTTACAGGAGGAGGTGAACAAGAGCTATCCATTTCAACATGTGCTGCTTCCAGCATCTCGAGTTTTCCTTCAACACTCACAAATTTGCCCTTTCCACTTCCAAGTGAGTGATGTTTCTTGAGGCACTTGGACTCACTGGAAGCTGTAGTCTCCTCCTCCCCTAAGAGAAAAGTAAACAATTATCATGATTCCACATAGGAGCAACCAGAGAGCACCGTATATGGCACTGAGGTACATAACTTCACAGATGGCACCTGTGGCAAACATCTCCATATGAAAACTTCAGTGGTACCCAAGATCAGTCTGGAGACAACACTCTGTTTTTGTAAGAGATGGTTCCTGTCAAACTCTTCATACCCCTAGAACTGTACTGGTGGTCTCCTCGGCTCAAATAGAGCCTAGATGTACCATTCACTCAGAGTCTCAACACTCTGACCCTGACAACATATGCTTTACACCTGGCCTGGGTGGCACATTCTTAATACTTCAAGGTCCAAGCCCTGTGGGAATGCAGTCCAGAGAAATGCATACATTTTCAAAAAGGTTTAAACTAATTTGAAAGAAAGGTGTCCTGCAGGTGACAGCACACACAAATATAACAAGCAGGGAAGAACTTGATTCTGCCTCTTGTGCAAGCTTTCCTTGACTACTTGGGTGATAGCACTACTGTTCCATGTGCCCCTAAAAGTGGTGCACATCCCATTAAATTTGATTTTATTGGCAGCTACTAAAGCAGGTCAGAGGCATACTCACATGAGTGGATGTTGCACAGATATTTTCTTACATATGATACGCAAGTGGGGTATCCCAGGGAGAGATGCCTGTTTGCAGCCCCAAGCAGCATTAAGAAGTTCTTTACAGTAGCACAGTACAAAGATGGTTGTGTAGCAGATGTCTTATCCTTCAGACAGATTGGTCTTTTCCTTTAGCATTCCCTCCAGTTCCCCTTCCCAGAATGAGCCAGTAAATAAGGAAGGGGAGTGCATGTTATGCTTGTGATAGCACTCATTTGACCTTTACTGTACTGGTTCTTCCGCCTAATGGAAACCTAATGTCAAACATTGCATATTGCCCCTTTAAGTGCACATCCTTTCTCAGAACAAGAGCACTGTTATACACCTGAACGTGCTTGAGACTGCAATTCACAGCTTGGAAGAATTGACTCTCTTCCCTTCGAGCATCATTTTGGCAAGGACATGCCTAACTTAAGTAGGTTTTGAAACTTATGTATTGATAAACATCATGATCTATCCATTTTTTTAAAATGAAGTTGTTTAGTATTTAATATCGTTTTAAGTGACAATCAATTAATTATCAATTAGTTTGAATGTGTATTTAAGGGTGTGTTCTTTGTTTGAATGTATTCTGAGGAAGTCAGTCGATGAAAGCGGTGATTAAAGGTTTTATACGCTATTTCTGTGGAGTGGAGTGCTTTGCTTTTTGTTTTCTGCAGCCATTGCCTTCTGCCATTACTTTTGTTTATTTGTTCCTGGGCTACCTTTTATTTAATTGTTTTAAACAGCCAGCATGGCAGAAGTGGCTGACGATTCTCTGCTAAATATGACTATTCATCCGACACCATTGTCAGAAACCGAAAAACTAAATAATTTGTTATTGGTGACTTTAATGGACATTCGTGGATCTTTAAAAACTTTGTTGGCAAGGTCAAATGGGTCCGATAATGTTGTCCAGGTCTCCAGCCCTTTGGAGTTCGAACAGGAACTAGAAATGGTGATTGAGTTGGGAAGTCCCGCCCAGAACCTAGTTGTACAGCACGAACGTGAAGCAAAGAGACGTTTGCCATTTTCCGCTCGTGAGCACAAAACAACGGGTTGTCAGGATTTACTCAACCAAGAAGAAAACCCTTTTCTTTCTTCTCGACAACGCTTTGAACCGCTACATCATGAAATATCGAGTGGTGAACAAGAAAATTTGACCAAGCTGTTGAAAAGGTACAAGTCGCTTCATTTGGAAAACTGTTATTTTAAGTACTGTATTGAGCTCGGCATAGTGCCGAAAGGTTTGAGATTCTTCAAATGCCCAAACGGTGTTAGTTTGGGCAGTACTATGTTCAATACTCTAGTTTCATTTTTCAATGATGCTGGCTTAAATTTTTTAAAGTTATTAATAGAAAACAATAAACAAAAAATGGGTTTCTTAAGAAATGAAATTATAGACGTTGAGAAACGGTTAAGTGACAACTCCAGTGAAGAGAACTATCGGACATTTTTTCAAAGAGTTAGCAAAGAGGTACAACAACATTCTCTTGATGTAACTAACAGGAAGCAACAGAAATTAAATCGCGATATTGCTGCTTACAAAAGCAAAAAGGCTTATGACAATTTTGCTGTTAACTCGCGTGTTTACAACGGACATGAGAACCATTATAAAAAACAAGTAGCCTTTATCACTGATAAGCGTTTGAGCAATGAGAGAACTTCCGTTTTACATGGAAATAACAATAATGGTACAGTTTTTAGCCCTGACAGGGATGTTAACACTGAACGGTTAATGCATGATACTCATCAAGGGAATGCAGTGTTTGATAATAATCAAGGTGATACTGTTTTAGACAATGAATCAACTGGTGTCAGTAGTGATGTAGGTGCATGTAACAAAAGGAAAGAAAACACTGGTAATTCTAAATTTAACACTACTAACAAAGAGGTTATACCGAATAAAAAACCATTGGGTAACAACCACAGTAATACAAGTAAGAGTACTGTTTTGACCCGCAGTAAGACTTTTTTGGGGTCAAACTCGTCAGAGGACGAGATTTAAGTGAAACTAACGATTGTTTCAATGTTATTAATCTATCTAAACACACATTTAATGTCAATCAAATAAATGTGTTAAAACATGGTTTGAATTTTGTACCATGCAATAGGGGTAGCTACAGTAGAACAATTGTTGATATAAAGAAATTCACCAGAAAGATTAATTTAACATATTTAATGCACGGTGTGCCATCTATTAACAATGGTTTAATTAAACCTTCCTGTTATACTCCAAAACTTCATCATACAATAAAAGTTTTTGAGGAATTATGTATTGCCGATATTAGTAAATTGTTCAATACTAAAAAGTATTTTACTGACAATTTTGCTAAATCTGAAAGGAAAGCATTAGAAGAACTTAGAAGCTTAGCAGGAGATTATAGATTTATGAAAAGCGATAAAGGCTCAAACATTGTCATTATGGAGCAGGATATTTATGATGCTAACATGTTAAATATTCTGGAGAATTTAAATGAATACAAAGAAGTCACTATAATTGATATTCATAAATCATTTCGCTTCATTAACTATCACCTTTATGAAGCATTAATGTCAGGTGACATTAGCATTGAATTATGCAATTTCTGTGTAGTTGAATACCCTAAAATAGGGGTTATCTTTGGAATACCTAAAACACACAAACAGCTGGTTAATCCTCCATTTCGCCCCATTGTGTCTGCACCTCATTCTATTACGGAAGGAATTTCCTTGGTTTTAGATGCCTGTTTGGGGCCATTATTAATTGATTGTGAGTTTTATGTCAAAGACTCTTGGCATTTTTTAGAAAAGCTTAGGAATTTTCAAGAGAAAGGGGTTTTCACTTCTAAAAAACATATTATTTTTACCTTGGACGTTGTGTCATTGTACACATGTATACCCCATGACGAAGGTGTAGAAGCTGTTCGTTGTTACTTACTAAAAATAAATGTTTTTTCCAAGAACACAATATCAACTATTTGCAATTTGTTGGAAATAATATTAGAAAACAATTTCTTTTTATTTAAAAATCAATATTTCCAACAAGTTAGGGGAGTAGCCATGGGCTCTCCAGCAGCACCAGCTTACGCCAATACAGTGATGGCATGGTGGGAAATTGAACAGATGCCTTTTCTTAGTAGCAAATTTAATATTATATTTTATTCCAGATTTATAGACGATTTAGTCTTTATTATTGAAGGGAATGACAACACAGTAGATGCCTTTTTTAAAGACATTAATTTATCATCTAACTATTTGAAATTCACTAAGGGCAACATTGGTCTGAATATCAACTTTTTGGACGTATGTTTTTGGTGGGATGAACTTGATAATAGATTTCAAAGCAAGATTTTTCGAAAACAAACATTTACGAATGGCTACCTACATTATCAAAGTAATCATCCGAAACACACAGTTAAAAATATTCCCAGAGGCCAGTTCATTAGAGCTAGTCGGATGACTAGTAAATATGATGATTTAATACAGGAATTTATTTTTATTGCGTCTCTTTTTGTGAATAGGGGATATGATGAAAAGTTAGTGATGGATAGTGGTAATGAAATTTTTAATAAACATCGAACACATTATCCAGCTATTTTAAATAAATCAGAGATAGACACTGTCAACAAGTCTAAGTCAAGCATTATTGATCCTGGACTAGTATGTTCCCTAGCCATGAATACAGACACTAATTACATCAAAGCTGCTTTAGAAAAGAACTGGAGAATTATACAGGGAAATCAAGACATAGTTGAAGTGGTTGGTAAAAAACCAAACTTCATTTTTCGTAATAACTATAATATTAAAAAATTGCTTGAACATGACAATCTCTCTAAAAAGAAAATTAACACTGTTAAAAAAGGAATGTTCTACTGTTACAATTGTAAAATCTGTAGATATATTTCAACAGGTTCATTTGTTTCAGTCGCTACTGTGGACAAAATTTTGGAGGTTCCAGGATACATTACTTGTAATACCTCCGGCGTTGTTTACATTGCCCTGTGTACAGCGTGTCCCGCCTTCTATGTGGGTATGACCACCAGGAGTTTGGGGACACTCATTAAAGAGCATATATACAATATAAAGACAAAAGACTCTAACAATGCTTTATTTAAACACTCTACAATATGTTTAAATTTTAAGAAATTTGTATTTTCAGTTGTGGAGGTTTGTAGACAGGATTTAAGGGCAGGTGACTTTAAGAATTATCTGGAACAAAGGGAGACCTTATGGCAGATTAAATTGAATGCAGATAAACCACCTGGTTTAAACGAAACAATCAATGTAAAGTGTTTTTTAAAATACAGGAAGTTATGTATTGATAAACATCATGATCTATCCATTTTTTTAAAATGAAGTTGTTTAGTATTTAATATCGTTTTAAGTAACAATCAATTAATTATCAATTAGTTTGAATGTGTATTTAAGGGTGTGTTCTTTGTTTGAATGTATTCTGAGGAAGTCAGTCGATGAAAGCGGTGATTAAAGGTTTTATACGCTATTTCTGTGGAGTGGAGTGCTTTGCTTTTTGTTTTCTGCAGCCATTGCCTTCTGCCATTACTTTTGTTTATTTGTTCCTGGGCTACCTTTTATTTAAAGGTTTTGAAACTTGTTGCTAAAAAAAAGTCCTACTTACAGTTAAAGAGGTTCCCTTCTATTGCCTTAAGAGTCAAGATACCATCACAGCACTGGTGTCCCTGCTTCTGCATTATTTAAGTGAGCTGTTTTAATTCGGGGTTGGCCTATGTCTTCATTAAGGTGCATCTTTTGGCCTTGTCAGCCTGCATTCCCCTTGGTCACAGTGGCATGCCTGATGCCACTTTAGCACTTCCTAATGGGTCCTGCATCTAAGACCAGCTAAGAAAAAGGATTGCTAGTTCATACTCAAGTTAGACAGTAGAAAGACTGACCCAGCCACCTTTTTGTGCTTGCAGCCACAGTTCCCTTTAAATTTATAACTTGGAAAGCAATCTTCATAGTCATTATCTTCAAATGAGCTTTCAACCTTTTTGGAAAGAACCATTTTTAGCATTCTGCAAGGAGAGTCTGAGAATAAACTCCTTTGTGCCCAAAGTAGTCATGAGGCTAAACATCAACCAAGCTGTTCAGTTGCCTATTCTCTTTCCCAGCCCTCAAAAGAGGAAAAGGGTATTGCATTCCATGTTGTTCATGGGCAACCAAGATAATTTCTGCAGAGCCAAGAGTAAGGTGCTCCAGTCAGTTCATTTCCTTTGCAGCAGGGAGGAGGATTAGGGCCATGTCTAAATGAACATTTTCCAAGTGGCTGGCCTATTCTTTCATGTTGTATTTCTCAGAAGGTGAGCAAAGTAAGCAACTGTTTTAACCTGCAGCATTAGAAGTGCAATTTCTACCATGGCCTTCCTCAAGGGTTGACTGTTGAGGCTGTCTTAGAAGTAGCTAAATGGCCTTCTGTCCATACCTTTTCCAAACACTGCAGGTGGGCATGTCATTCATGGCTAGAGGTGGGATTATGACCGCCCTGCAGGGTACATTGCAGTCTACTTCTTGCTTCTAAGACTGTTCCTTTCCTTATCCTTCATGATCACTAGGTGTTGTCCCTGTTTTTGGGACAACTGCAGCAGTGATCTGAGCAGGACGTACTGCAGTAACCTAAAAACTTCACCATAAGAGAAAATGTTCAAGTAGATCACTGTTGTAGTACTAGTCCTCATACAACCTACCACAACCACCATCCTCCTCTGTATTTAAAAGGCCCGCTGATTTAGGGGGTACTTGATTCTTATTTTCCTGATGCTTCTCCTTCTTTTACAGGGCTTCAGGTTTGAGTAGATGTGGGGAACTCCTCCTTTCAGCTTAGAATCTGAGGACCTTTCTGTCCCTGTCTCAGTAAAGGTTAAATCAGGGCCCTCATTCTTAGTTTTTTCCAGGATAATGTCTTTGATGTTCCTGGGCAAGAAAGCTGAAAATGGAATGGACTGATATTGGTCTTACACTGATACCGTCCTAACAACCCTTATGGATTAATGTGCAACATGTCTGGATATTTAGACAGATGTCAAGCTTTCTCTGGCTGAAGTCCCATTAGTCGAGAACTGCAGCAGTGGTCTAGTTAAATGGCTGCTGATGCATTCATTTCTTATACACTTGTACTTTCGTGGTAGTGAAAGCCAGCAGAGTATTGGAACTGAGCTAGATATTTCACTGTACTGATAGCCTAGACATGGATGTTTTTTGTTGTCTGACTTTAGCTACATTCACAGTACTGTCATGGGTGATTGACCCCAATTTGTGTAAAATGTAAGCTGCTTAAACATATTTCACTGTATTTTTTATCACAAAATAAGTAAATTGATATACTTTATTAAGTAAACTGTAAGCTGCAAAAAGAATTCTGCAGTACTTTTGTTCTGTTACTTAAAATAAATTGTAGACTGCGGTGGTGGTGCTGCGGTAGCATTGTCGCCTCACAGTAAGACGTCCTGTTCGATTCTCAGCTAGAGCGTCTTCTGTGTGGAGACATGCATGAATGGGCATACCTTTGTTGAAGGTTGTGCATCAGGGCCGGCAACTTGGCATGTAAAAAAAAATCTACTGCCAATCATTAGTGGACCGGAGTTCCGCTGTGGCGACCCCTAACCGGGAAAAAGCCAAAAGACGCAACAACTTAAAATAGATTGTAGGATTTAGTTAAGTATTCAAATCTATACTACTTGGGGAGTTTCCAGATCATCCCACACATGTTTACTTGGGTGTATAAAGTTCCCATGTTTGCCTGGCAACTCTGCTCATTTATCTTTGACTGACAGTTTTCAATTTAAAGAACTGGTGAAACAATAAAAAGTCACCTTTGTAGTGTTTTTTATTTTCCTTAATTTTCTAGTTGATAGGATGAAAATATTTAACCCCAATAAATTTGAGTATAATAGCCTAGCTCTGTGACAGTGGAATGGAGCTATGACTGACCCAGGTGACCAGGTTTCAACAAATGGCCATGGCACTGCAGGAGCTAGGCAGGTTGGAGGAGTGAGGGGCTTTCCTTTGAAGGTGGGGAGGGAAACTTGCACTTGGGGACAAACTGAGTAGTTGTGATTTCCCTGGGGGACACTGGTGAAGCCACCTCTAGTTCTTTGGGGGGGACAGCAAAACTGACTAAGATGAAACACCCTGTAAGTGAGGGGAATATCCTTTACTGTAGCCTATTGCATGTCCCCTCCCTGACACTTTGCTGAGTGAGAGTAGGGAATTAATACTACAGAGAAAAAAACTATCTTAATGGCAGTCTGTTTTGCCCCTCCCAGTCAACCATCGTCCCAATAAAAAAAAAATGGAGAAAAACTCACCTAAAATTAGGTACACTGTTTCGGGGGGGGGGGGCTGATTCATGCAGGAAACTCTTGGCCTCTGCACTCCTGCTCCCACTTAACTTTGTCACTGCTGCTTAAACCTTCAAGCTTCCATCCAAAATAAACTAAACCAGTGCTGCAATAAACAGAAAAATTTGCCATCAACCCATCATTGGACCCATCACTGCTTAGCCCTAAATAGCTTGGTTGGCTTGAATGATCCAAACAGCACACTCACACCCAATTACATATAACCCTTAAATTAATATACAAGCCAGAACAAAACAAAGCCCTACTAGACTTAATGCATGCATACACCCCTGCTAGACTACTTCAGTCTGAAAACAAAATGCTCCTCGCTATCACACCTGTCAGCAGAAACTTCTCCCTGTTTTAGCTATGTAGCCCATTGCTGGATCTCTGTGCCCTTATCCTTAAACACACTAGCAACCTTTCCAATTCAAGACCACTCTAAAAACATATATGACACCTAGACCTCTACCTGCACAATCCTCAAAACAGGTGCATGACTATCTTCTCAATATAACTATGCCTTTCTTACTCTGAATTCACTGACATCTCCGTCTTAGCAGGTCGAAATGGCCTAATATCAAAAGAAGCTTTCACTAATGATGCCATACTTCTAATAGTGGCTCTTCTACCTCTTCAGCTGACACTACTGTTTTCCTTTCTAAAACCGTTATCTTTCTAATAAACTCTCTCCCCATTACCTTAATTTTCACTCCTCCTCGTCTCATTCTATTCCTCTATTTTGCAATAGAAAACTCTTATTTCTCACCTCCAAGTATTAGAAAAGTAGTCAGTATTTTGAATGACTATCTATTAGTTTACTTTGACATAGGCTATCCATTTTTGAACGTATCTTGTTGCTTGCATTCCATATTGTTTTCTTGATAGTTTATTCTAGTAATATTCTATAAATGTATTTCAATCTATTTGTGTTTTATCTGTTGTGGGGATTTTCTTCCCTTGCATATAGTTGTCAGCTACTGTAAAAGAAAGTTTTTTTTTTTTTTTTTGTGGAGCCTTTCTCCCCTACACATTGTACAATATTTAATTTGTTGCTAGCCTTTCTCTCCCCTTGTATGTAATTACTCATCAACTGCTGTTTAAATGTTTTATTACCTGTTGTGGAGCTTTTCTGCCCGAGTCTCCACTGGCCCCTTGGCTCAGTCAAACTTTCCTAGTTTTCAGAGGACAAATAAAATAAAAAATGGACTGATGGTCCAGTGTGGGCAAAAAAAAAAAAAAATTCCAAAGAAAAATGTGTATGCTGCAGTGCAGCTCATTCCTGTTCTTGTGAAAATTTCTCCAGCTATCTTTTTAGAAAATCATTTCAGATCATCTGTGGTATTCTGTATGTGTAATACTTTAGTGATCTCTGATTTTAAAACTGTAGGTTGTGACCAACACTGAAAACTACAGAATCACTGTGACATGCAGGCAAAGTTTTTCCTTTCTTAAACAATATAAGATCTGAATAGGAAAAAGATGGCAGTATCTTTTATGATATTTGAAAGGTAAAAAGTGTAATTTTAGAGGCCAGTACTGGTATGATCTATGGAAGGAAAACTGCATCGTTTTACTGTATTTGCCCCACGTGAATTTGGAAGACTGGTCAGTTATGAGGCTTGCAGTAAAGTGCTCATGCTTCAGAACTACGGCCAAGTCACATCAAGCTATATTTTTAGGATTTACATATGAGCCAGTGCAGCACACTTTCACTTCATTGGTTTTTGAAAATGAAATGTTAAAAAGTGCGCCATAAAACACAACTGCTTTTGGCTAAGCATATAAAACGCTTGAAAAAATTGAAAACCTGGAAGGTATGGCAGGGTTTCTGGACATTAAAGTATATCTGGTGATAAGGGGATTAAAATGCAATACTGAGATAAATTTAACCAAGTTGAAAGGTTGCAGAATAATAGACTCTTTAAGTTGAAATGGGATAATATGGTACATTGGGGATTGATGATTAAGGTGTGTGGCATTAACAAGCATGTGTAAACACAGGTGAGGCTGTAATGTAAAACGTGCCTGTGTATAGTCAATATTACACACAGAGTGCAAGTATTCCAGTATTCAATACAGGTGTTCAAAATTTTCACTTTTTTCCCTTTACTGTGTTTGCTCAAACTTTTCAGTGATTATTTTTCCAATTTTCTATGTTTTTAGGTATGCACTGATGTTTTGGAAGCCCTCACTAAAGGATTTCTAGGAGAATGTAAAGAAATAGCAGAAGCCTACAGGGCAGACTGTCACAGGCTTTATCCTTATGCAGTAGCATTTATGCCTCCTGGTTATGAAGACGATATGAAGATCACAATGAACGGTGATAATTTTGCTGATCTTGAAGAGCTGGCCAATGAGATGTGAAGAGACATCAACCAACAACCTGTGTAGCTTAATGGATCTTGGACATTTAATGCCTAGTATTTTTGCCATGCACCTGTAACATTATTTTGTCTTTTCTGTATGGATAACACCAATGATGCAGAAATGTTGCCTTTGAACAGCGTTTTACATTTTTTTTTATCCACTGTCTTCATCTGAATCATTGAACAAAACTTGGATTATTTAATTTCTCTTATGTGGAAAATAAGTTGTTTTGAGGAGATAAATTATTCTGTGATCAACTACCCCTGTTTTTAAGCTAAGTTATGTAAAAGTCACACAGTGTCTGTTACAAATAGTGACCAAGCAGGTGTGTGGCAGAAATATTAAAATGGTGTTGAGTTTTGAGATTATCTCAGACAGCAAGATGCACTGTTACAGCACTGGATTATTTCACAGAGCACAAGTTTTGTGTTGGGTATTTAGTGTCTGACTCGAGAGAAGTGGACAACAAGCAGTCCATATGAAATTAGAGGTGGATTGTGCTATGCAGTGCTAAAGGCATCGGAAGTTTTATCATGGAATTTGCAACAGTGAATGCTGAGCCAGAGGACAGGCTGTGAATGGAGGTGTTCATCAGGATTTGTTGTGCCGGTAAAATGTCTCTTCATGGTTCCATGTCATGCTGCAGTACTGTACCATAGGCCTTGTTTGTGACCGCCTTTACTTTTAAGAAAGACTTGGACAAAAATCGCCACAACTGACTTGAACACAGGTTGTCACTTAAGGTTGCAGTAGCTGAAATGTCAGTGCACGCAGTATGAACATCTAAGCATCATTGCAGTAATGAGGCAGCAGTCAAAAAACGGCATTTGCTTCTCGGAATGGTTAGAGATGAACACCACCTCTTAGAAAGTCACAAAGGGCAGCACTGCTGATGTCCACATTTTATATCAAGTAAAATGGACTAACAGTTAAAAAAAAAAATTGGCAGTCCACATACATCCGAGTTAAGATATGATGTGCTGCAGTTTTAGATACCTCTGGATTTTTTCCACAGTGTAACCAGTTTGTAATACTTGAAGATCTGTGTTTCTAAAATTGTATTTCTTGGACTTCTGTTTGGCATACCCCAGACTTTGTACCTTTTTAACAGGGGCCAGAGAGTCCCTCCCCCCCAGAACCAGACCAGCTTTTATTTCTGCAGCTGCATATATAATTCCCCATTTGGTGTCAGAGCAAGGTACCAAATACACAATGCAATAAACTGTTTTTGAAAAAGGTTACTGTTAATTTGGTTTGACATTAAAGTATTTCACTTGTATAATTAAAAATGGGCGTTGCAGCTGTAAATACTAGGTAGAGACTTCAGGGATGTTTTGTTCCAAACTAAAGTGCTGGTAAAGTCATAAAACAAGACATGTCATGAAGTGTCTCCATAGAGGTTTCTCATTTGGCCACAGGAAGAAATGTAGATTTTTGAGAATGAGTTTTGTTTATGGAGCTATTGGCCTCATGGAAAACGATAGTTAAGTTGCTTAGAGGGTCAGTTTAATCAGGTTCGATGGAGCACACAGGTGGCAACTCGTCTTCGCAAGGAGTAGGTATTGGGTATATTTGTGCCTACTTTAGCTTCTTTTGACTGAATGCTAGCATGTTCACCCCATATTGAGAGAAGACAGCCATAGTGAACTGTATATTATAAAGTTTTCCTTTCCCACAGCAAGTTTGAAAATAAAGGAAGTGTTCCTGGACTTTTTTTTTGGGGGGGGGGGGGTTACTGAGTTTATCCCCAAAAGAAAATTGAGTAAGTAACAGGAGCACCATATCTATATATCTACATACACAGAGCCTCACCCACATAATACACAATTTATATTGGTGGTTACAGTTTGTACTTGCACGTATACATAGACAATTTATATATGGTTAAATCTGTACAGAGATGATAATTCTGGTTGTTGAGTATCATTACCAAGCCTACGTGTAGTATTAGATATCAGCTTAAAATGTTCAGACCAGAAGAACTAGCTAGTGGCTCTTTAGTGTGCAGTATTGTAACTCGTTTATTTAGTTTCCTGAACTCAGTGTTTGTCACTCGTTCATGCTTGCCAGGTGCTTTTGAAAGCTAACATTGTAAAAAACTGTCAACGCTGTATGTTTGAGGAGGACTAGCACCATGAACTTTGGTGCCTATCCTGGTCAGAGTTTGCAGTTGCTTGTTTCTCACTACTGTTAATGCTTCAGCATTTTTGGTTGCTCATTCACAATGAGCTATGTTTTATCATCTGAAAGTGATTTAAGGACATTTTTATTCATTCAGATGCATAGTTTGTCATTAGTATTTTTCAGAATTTCTCTTCCCTTCAATATGGCCCTAATAGATGTCATTTTCGCAGCAGCCTTTGGAATGACCTTCCATATAAAATGGGACACAGAGTTTCCTCCGTTATTTGTATACAGCTTTGCTTTTCAGATGATTAAGTTGTGCTGGAATTGTTTTACAGCAGCTTGTTTGTTTCTTTGTGTCTTTCGGCTTTTCCCGGTTAGGGGTCACCACAGCGAAACTCTGGTCCGCTAATGATTGGCAGTAGAGTTTTACGTGCTGGCTTGCTGGGCCTAACACACAACCTTCAACGAAGGAACGCCCATTCACGCATGTCGCCACACAGAAGACGCTCTAACTGAGGATCGAACGGGCAACGTCTAACTGTGAGGCGACAATGCTACCGCAGCACCACCGCTGCTTGTGTGCTACAAAATAGTCATTGAGCACACATGTGGAATGATGTCTGCACAGAAAGGCTGTTAAGATTTTAGTGGTGACAGCTGGTTCCACTCTCCAGTTACCCATTCAGTGTGATGACTTTTAAACTTTCAGTAGGCGAACACCATTGGCAGGGCAAGATATCTCATGAATCACCAACTAGAAAGTTAGTGAATGGTTTGTTGGTGCATATCAGCAACTCCAGTAACTTTGTTGCTGCAGGGATGGTTTACCTCATCACATCCAGGATTGAACCAACTGAATGGTAAATTATTTTAAAGGGCAGAAATCGTCTGCATTGTCCATATACCATTGAGCTTACATCTACTGTTAAAGATTAATTATGAGTAATGAAATAACAGTGGTGCCATTCTAAGGGCAGTGAAACGGGCACAGGACAATCCATATTGCAGGCTTTACTTACCAGTTCTACCCTTAAAATAAGTTGTTACTGTCCTTCAGGTTTAGGTAGCAAAATCCATTGGTTAAATAACTTCAGTATAACTACTAGCAGTCCCCCAGCAGTCATTGTGTTATTTTTGCAGCAATGTTCGTTGTCAGGGGATAACTTGCAACTGATTGTACCCTTTATAAACTGAGCCAGCAACCTAGTTCTCGGATGTTCTTCGTGTTTCACTGTTGAAGTCATTACATTTGGGTTATCTGCTTGCAGATAGCCCTCAGTCAGCCTGATTAACAATGTCTTGGGTGCTGCGTCGGTTGCTGTCCCTTCTTCCATGACGTCAGGGGTATAAAACATGCAGCCGATGCCATTACATTAGTCTTTCTTGCCGTGCAGTGCCCGAAGCAGATGCAGTTCACAAGTGCCGGTCGGCCGACTCCTGAAATTTTAGATGTTAAGTTGTCAATCTCACCTTCATTCTTGCTTGATGGGTTCGGAGCCGATCCTCGGCTCCGACTCGGCACTTTGCTAAGCTCGAGAGTTACTTTTACCAGCTCGAGGCAGCCCCATATCCCATGATGCAAGGCGGTAAGTACCCAGATCTCGTTTGCCGCTTCGCTGATGAGGTGGTCCTTTTACCAGCTCCTGGTAAGTGTTTTATATTAAACTGCTTTTAGCCCCTTTTCACTTTTAAACTTTTTTCTCTTAAAGATCTTTCATTTTTAGTTAATTGTAAGCCCCTTTTTGACTAAAATTATCCTTCCTCCTTAATTTTTTTAGTCAGGCCTTCCTTCCCTCCCATCCCCCCCTGTCAGGGTGTGTGTGTGTGAGGTTTTTACTGTTTAAACTATAATTTAATTGTTTGTTTGGGACTGTGTGGTTCTGTTTTTTCGTGCCCACTATGTCCAAAGAGCAGAGGATCTCAGGCTTTAAGAAGTGTGACTCGTGCTGTCAGAAGATGTCTCTGACAGACGGTCACACTTCTTGTTTATACTGCCTGGGACCTCTCCACCTGCAGGACTCCTGTGCAATATGTCACTCTTTTAACCAGAGAGTCCTGCAGGAAAGGAGAAACAAATTGGTTTTAAGGGGACTCCTTAAACCGGAGGGCTCCCCGGCCAAATCGGCTCCGGGAAAGCCTTCTAAGTCTAAGGCCCAGGCTTCTGTATCCAAGCCTTCGGCCTTGGCTCCGACTTTGAGTCGAGATCGGCTCCGGCTGGAGCCGATCCGACATTGGCTAAATCTTCGGCACCGATGGCTATCGGTGCCGATACTTCTTTGGTCACTTTGGTGTCGGTTCCGAGTACTGGCTCCGACCACCATGTGGCCCAGGCTTCGGTGTCGGCGCCGACCGGCGCCGACACCGCTATTTCGATGCCTGCATCGGCTCCGGCTGGAGCCGATGCGTCTAGATCTTCTCTCGGAGCCGAAAAGTTATCGGCTCCGACTGGATCAGTAGCCTTGTCGGCTCCGATGGTTCCTTCGAGGAAGAGGTCCAGGTCTCCCTCCTTGGAACCGATTCTGTCGGCTCCGGCCTCGCCTCTTCTTTCGGAACGGAGCCATCGGAGCCGATCATCTAGGTCGTCCAGGTTATCTGACCATGATTTAGAGAGGGTGGTAAGTAGATTATTAAAATCACAGGCACTGGCCCAGATGCTTCATAGTTCGTCTCAACAGACGACTATTAGTCCACACCCTCTTCAAGTTCCTCCTTCAACTCTACCCCAGAGTTTGGAGCTGGAGTCTATGGGGATAGTTACTGCTATGGCTGAGGGGCAGATACCCCCCCCTTCTGCACCCTCGGCATCTACTCTTATCTCCTCCTCGAGACCTTCCTTGGAGGGATTCGGTGGTCGGGCTTCCCTGGTCTCCTCCGAGGGGGTGAGTGGCATCGGACCCTTGTCCGACCCCGCTCTTACCCTTGGAGCTTCGGCCTTGGTGAGCTCGGCTCCGACATCTGCCTCGGAGCCTTCCCTTTCGGTGGGCCCGGGAGTCCCGGTTTCTTGAACGGGTTCTCTCGGATCTCCCTGGGAGGGGCCGAGGTGATGAAGAGTGTGCTGGCCACTGGGCTCAGTCAGCAGTCTATTCCCTTAGCTCCTCCCTCTACAGTGCCTGTCGATATCTCTTCCATCTCTCTTGCTCCCGGACCAAGAGATCCACTGCTTCAGGTTTCCCCACTGGGAAGAACCCCCTCCTCCGAGGATTCGCCTGACCAGTCAGGAGATCCTCCGCGCAAGAGGACTTGTAAGAGGAAACACCTAGACTCCCCTGAGCCACTTCAGATACCGACTTAGATGAGTCGGAGGGATCCCCGAGATCCCCCTCTGAGGATGTCTCCTTTTCAGACATCCTAGAGCTCCTAAAACAGAGGGGAAACTGGCCCTCCATAAATCCCTCCGAGGATGAATCGGTATACCTAGAGGCATTTGGATCTCGACCCTCCACCTCCTGGGTGTCTCCACCTTTCGACCCCCTTATGGAGGTTATTGCTCGAAAGGCTTGGGCTGCTCCTGATTCTGTAGAGCCAGTTCCTAGGAGGCCGTCTAAATTTATTACAGCCCCTTCTGAAATGCAATTCCTCACGAAAGGTGTCCCTGTTGATGCCATGGTGGTGGCGGCCGCCACTAAGAAGGAACTTGCAGATCCTTCCGTACCAGTCCATCCTCCTAATAAGGATTCTAGGACCATGGATAGGTATGGTAAGCGGATGTTCTCCTCTGCAACCTTTGCCATGCGTTCGCTGAACTATTTATGTCACTTCACCAGACTCCAAAGGGACATCCTTAAGGAACTAGGTGAAGTAGTGCCGGATCCTACGGCTGCAGGGGCTCAAGAGAAAATTGCTTCTCAGCTAGGAATCCTTAATTCTATAGCTAACTCCTCCATGCGACTGATCTCGTATGCAGCAGATGGAGCGAGTAGAGCCGTGGGTACAGAAGTGGCTCTTAGACGTCAGTCCTGGATGCGGCTCTGTAATTTTGCAGATCCCTTTAAGGCGTCCTTCACAAATTCTCCCTTTGATGGGTCAGCATTGTTTGGCCCTCAAGTGAAGGATACATTGACCAGGTGTGAGCAGGACGGCAAGACTCTTTCTGCCGCAGGGGTCCGTTTTTCTACCCCCTCTAGACCTTACCCCAAAGGTCAGAAGGGCGGAAAAATGTGGTTCTGTAAATCCCAGGGAGTCACGCCGGATGCACGTGGTCAGTTCACCCCTAGAGGCAGAGGGGGTAATAATAACAGACGCCGCTCTAGAGGCAGAGGGGGTCCACAAAACCAGGGAAGCAGGGAGCCTCTCTCTGACAAGCCCTTCCAGCATCCCTGAGACGTTGCCTGGCTGTCCATCCTTGGAGGCAGTCGGGGGAAGACTATCGCTGTACCCAGAAGCCTGGCGTTCTCTCTCTCAAGACAGATGGGTACAGTCGATTATATCCGAGGGTTACAAAATTCCTTTCGAGGAAAGTCCTTTCTCTCACAAAAATTCCCTTCCAGATGTACCACCCGGTCTAAGGGAAATTGCAGAATCAGAAGTATTAAAGCTTCTACAAAAAAGAGCCATTCAGCCAGTTATAACAGACCATTCAGAGCCCGGAATCTACTCAAGATTCTTTTTGGTCCCCAAAAAGACGGGAGACTGGAGACCAATATTGGATCTCAGCAGACTCAACAAGTCTGTGAGAAAGACGAGATTTCGAATGGTCACACTTCAATCAATTTTGCCCTTCCTAGAGAAGGACAACTGGATGTGCTCAATAGATCTTCAGGATGCGTACTATCACATAAAAATTCACAGGCGCTCCAGAAGGTTTCTCCGCTTTCGGCTGGGGTCCAGTCATTTTCAATTCAGAGCCCTGCCCTTTGGTCTCACTACAGCCCCCAGAGTGTTCACCAAATGTATGGCAGTGGTCACGGCTCACCTGAGGCGTCAAGGATTCCAGGTGTTTCTGTATCTCGACGACTGGCTCCTTTCAGCCACCACCAGGCATCAACTTCTTCAAGCCAGGGATTACACCCTAAATCTCTGCACTCAATTAGGAATTTCGATCAACTACGAAAAATCCTCCTTATTGCCCTGCCAGTCTATTACTTTCATAGGCGCAAACTTAAACACTGTTTGGATGTCAG
Organism: Protopterus annectens; assembly: GCF_019279795.1. Classification (NCBI taxonomy): domain Eukaryota; kingdom Metazoa; phylum Chordata; order Ceratodontiformes; family Protopteridae; genus Protopterus; species Protopterus annectens. The sequence continues at coordinate 1,407,515,795 of NC_056728.1, read as the reverse complement.
CAACCCTCACAGACCAAAGAATCTTAGATATCCAAAGTCACGTGAGGATCATCCTTGCCAGCAGAAAGGTGCAAGCCAGAATGGTTCTGAAGGTGTTGGGCCTCATGGCTGCGGCTATTACCCTTCTTCCCCTGGCCCGCTTCTACATGCGTCTTCTTCAATGGATGTTGTTCACTCAGTGGTCTTACCAACAACTTCCCATGCGTCACCAAATCCTGGTGGCACAAATTTGCAAGAATCATCTATCATGGTGGATTACTTCTCCCCAGATTCACCAAGGCAGACCCTTTGTATCCCCGGCCCTGGTAGCCACAGTCACTACGGACGCCTCCCTGATCGGGTGGGGGGGGTCATTATCAGGGCAGGATGGTTCATGGGACGTGGCAACCGTTCGAATACCACCTGCACATAAATGTCCTAGAGATGAGAGCAGTGCTTTTAACGTTGCAAGCCCTCAACGACTTTCTTCCCTTGAACAATTGCAGTTCACACAGACAACATGTCTGTAGTGTGGTATATCAACAAACAGGGCGGAACCAAGTCCTACCCCTTGTGTCGAGAAGCTCTCAGACTTTGGCAATGGGCGATCTCCTCTCATCAGTTTCTGGTAGCAACGCATATCCCTGGGAAAACCAACATTCTAGCGGACAGATTGAGCAGAGCTATTCTCATGCCTCACGAGTGGTCTCTCAAACAATCTATAGTGGTGGAGATTTTTCTAGAATGGGGCCGCCCATGTTGCGATCTTTTTGCTACTCCCCAAAACAGCAAATGCCCGGGCTTCTTTTCTCTCTTCCCACTGCCAGGCCATCCCCCCACAGACGCTCTAACCCAGGTTTGGCCCCAGGGACTTCTTTATGCTTTTCCTCCCTTCCCGCTGATTCCACAAGTACTCCAGAAAGCCACCGTTTTGAGAGCCAAAATGATTCTCATTGCTCCCTTTTGGCCTTGACAAATTTGGTTCCCGTTCCTCCATCGTCACCTTGTGGTGCAGCCGTGGCATCTGGACCCAGTACTAGACCTTCTGATTCACCAATCGGGTCAGCTGCATCGGTCTATCCCTTCTCTCAACCTCACAGCGTGGTTGCTCCACTTCCTTCCTTAGCCAGGCTTCCTATGATCTCTAATCCTGTTAGGGATATCATAGTTGCTTCCCTAAAATCCTCTACTAGAAGGATTTATACCAGCAAATGGAAACGCTTCTCTTGTTGGGCAAAAGCTAAAAATATAGATCCTTTTACTGCCCCTGTTCAAGCAGTTTTGGATTTCTTAGCGGAAATCTTTCATGCGGGCTCTTCATCTTCCACGGTCAAAGTTCAGTTGGCTGCCATCTCGAACTTTCATGTCGGGTTTGCAGATCACAACATTGTCCCACAGGCTTTGTAGAGCCTTTCTAAAAGGAATTTTTCTCCTGAAACCTCCAGTCAGGAGTCCTCCTCCTCAATGGGACCTAAATCTAGTGCTGACATCCTTAATTCTTCCTTCCTTCGAGCCAGCTGTTTCATTCCCTGAAATTTCTTTCATGGAAAACACTCTTCCTTGTTGCTATTACCTCGGCAAGGAGAGTGTCAGAACTTCATGCTCTCTCTGTTTGTCCCCCTTATTTGGTCTTCCACAAAGACAGGGTATCCTTGAGAACTAATCCAACCTTTTTGCCCAAGGTGGCTTCGAAAAATAATTTGAACCAGTCTATTGACCTTCCTGTATTTTTCCCTAATTACTCAAACAGATCGGAACAAAAATTACATTATCTTGATGTTCACCGCCAACTCAGATATTATTTGGACAGAACAAAACAATTCAGAAAATCCGATCAGCTCTTTCTTTCTTATGCTGATAACAAGAAAGGCCTTCCTGTCTCCAAAGTGACCTCATCTAGATGGCTTTCTTCCGTCATCTCTGAAATCTATCAGCTCAGGGGAAAACAGCTGTGCTCAAAACCTAAAGCGCATTCAACCAGAAGCTTAGCCACTTCCACAGCTTTTCAGGCTAGACTTCCATTAGACACTATTTGTGCAGCAGCCACTTGGGCCACTCCTCATACCTTTGTTTCTCATTACAAATTGGATTTGGCCTCCAGGGATAGAGCCAGTTTTGGCTCTACAGTTCTCAAAGAGTCTGTTCCATTGAGCCACCCAGGATAGAGGTGCTAGGGACGCGGTCCCATCAAGCAAGAATGAAGGCGAGATTGACAACTTAACATTGAGAAGTTATGTACCTACCATAACGTTCCATGTTAGTTGTCTTCTCTCGCCTTCTTTCTTGCGACCCTCCCTCCTGCCCCCGGGCCTGGACAGACCTTTTTCCTCCATATATGGAAGAATGCTTCTTAAGACCAGACAGTTCTGGTCTGCCTTACCCCATCCTTCAGGCTTTTTGCCTTTCTTTCCTTCTGGGAAGTTTTTTATGCTAGGTGTTATTGCCTATAGATAACAAACGAGATCTGGGTACTTACCGCCTTGCATCATGGGATATGGGGCTGCCTCGAGCTGGTAAAAGTGACTCTCGAGCTTAGCAAAGTGCCGAGTCGGAGCCGAGGATCGGCTCCGAACCCATCAAGCAAGAAAGAAGGCGAGAGAAGACAACTAACATGGAACGTTATGGTAGGTACATAACTTCTCATTTTCGAGTTTTATAACTGAAGTCTTCAACTAAAGCTAAGTACCCCATTGGGGAAACTTTTTCTTGCCCCTTACCGATGTCAGTAAAAGTTAATAATTGCATTACTTGTGGAAAGCAAATACCACATAAGGATTTTCATTCGTACTTTATTCCTTGCCTAGGCCCTGACCACGACGTACCTTGCTGTCAGTTTTGTGCTTTATTTAATCAGCGCACTATCTGTCGTCTGTATATTTTTGCCTCTAAATATTTCGGTTCTTGGTTTAGTTATCCAGAAATGTCGTTGGTTAGCCATCCGACTACCGGGATTCTGAAAAAACGCAAAGATAGACAGAGACAGGCTGCCGAGATCCAAAACTGCCAACGACGCTTCTCCTAAGCCAGTCGCCAGTTCGTCGGTACTCAGTGAGGCGCTTTCACAGCCCCTGATACCCACTACTTCTGATTTGCAGGCTTCTACTGAGACCCATTCGGAGTCCGGTTTGCTACGAGATGCTTCAAGTATGCAACCCGCAGATGTCTCTGCCTTGGATGGGTCCAGAGCCGCTGTGCAGGCACCGGCTTCTGAGGGTGTTTTCAGGCCTACGGATGTGCATATTAAACCAACGTCTCCTTCTTCGCTTAGGCCTAAATCTCGAACCAAGTTTAAAAAAACAGACACCCAGACCACATGCTCAGCCCTCTATGCCTAAAAAACAAATGATAAGAATGGCTGAAGATTTACTAACTCTAATCAGGGGTAGCCAACCCCCCCTTTCTAAGAGGCCTAGGACTGAAGTTGTTTATGAATCTTCTGACCAGGATTCTGTTTTTTCTGATTCTTCTGATGATCCGGATTTACCCTTATCTACTTATGAGGATTCTGATGCAGAGGACTCCATTCCCTCTGCTTCCCCTCCAGAGGATTTTTCTTTTAGGGAAACCTTACATGTACTCTAAGAGAGCATTTCCACTCCACTGGGAAAGCCAGGATTTTTCTGATTCAAAAAAGAGGCTTAGGGATTTCTTACTCCTACCTCAGCATAGGCCTTTAGCTATTCCTCCTGTACTAGACATTGTTGACTGTGCTTTTCCAGAATCTAGTTTGGCTCCTGATTCCTTGCCTCCTGCTCCCAGAAAATCTGACAGATACTTCAGGGTCCCTGAGTCACACAAGTTCCTATTTCACAGAGGGGCCCATGGGTATTAAGGCTTCTACTGCTAAAAATCCTACCCCTTCTGATAAAGACTCCAGGTCGCTGGAAAGATGGGGTAAGAAAGTTTACTCTTCTGCAGCCTTGGCCATTAGGGCTTTAAACTGCCAGTTTCATAAGTTAAAGTATCAGCAACATGTTATTGGATTGCTTAAACAGAAAATTATGTTGATTCCTGACTGTGTGGAAAATAAAGAATTACAAGATTTAATGCATTCTGCTGAACAAGTAGGAAAACATACTTTGCAATTGGCTTTGATTCATTAGAGGCCTCTTGCAGGGCTGCTTTTACTGGGTCTGTGCTCAGAAGGCATGGTTGGCTAAAGGAGCAATCTTTTCCTGATCATGTTAAAGCTAAATTGTTGGATGCTCCCTTAAGTCAGGACTGCCTGTTTGGCAACTAGGCTGAGGAAGTTCTTAAAAAGATGGAAGATAAAGTTAAATCTATGCAGACTGTTAAAGATTTCTTACAAGTTCATCCTCCTAGATTAGTAGGCACTGGACCTCTAAGAATTGGTCCTTTCCAGCCCCTTCCAGGTCTTCCCAAGCAATACCCAGACACAGCAAAAGCCCCAGGTTTCAGTCCCAGGGGACACACAGGACTAAGCAGTGGGGGGGCCTCCACTTCCAAATCTGGGAGTAATAAAACTCCCGCCTATGGTAAACTGTCTCAATGACTTCCAGTTAAAATTTCCAAACACTTATCAACTGACTGCCCCTTTGGGGGAAAAGATTGCTCTTCATGCAAAGAACTGGGAACTCGTTACCCAGGACAAATGGGTTTTAAATAGTGTCCCAGGGATACAGATTTCACTTCCACACGTTGCCAACACCAAGCGGGTGGCCGGACCTACCCCCAAATCAGTGGGCAGAGGCCCAAAAACAAGTACTTTCTCTCTTAAGCATGGGGGCTATTCAGCTGGTACCGGAAGAGGAAAAGGGACAAGGTTTCTACTCTACACTTTTCCTGGTACCCAGAAAAGACTATTCATGGCGTCCTGTCCTAGACCTGTCTACTCTAAACACCTTTTTGGAGATTCCAAAATTCAAGATGCTGACTCTTCACCACTTGCTTCCTATGCTATGCAAAGATGCCTGGTTGGCAACACTAGATTTCAAAGAAGCATACCTGCATATCCCAATCAGGGAATCTTGCAGAAGATACCTACGCTTTAAAGCAGGCTACACGCACTATCAGTTCTCTGCACTGCCCTTTGGCTAATCTACTGCGCCCCAGGGTATTCACAAAGTGCCTAGCTCCAGTTATTGCATTTTGTAGGCAAAGAAATATTCAAATATACCCATACTTGGATGATGGTCTAACTCACATACTTTTGAATCAAATGGCCTGTGTACAAAGGGTTCTAACTTGTCTGGGGTACACCATAAACGAAAAATCGCTCCTTGTACCCTGTCAACAAATTATATTCCTGGGAGCAAGCTTGAATACAACTTCCCAGATGGCTTACCTCATGCCAGAGAAACAAATTAATTTGACAACCTACTTCAAATAAGTGGCCACAAAAACCTTGCTATCTGCAAGACAAATAATGCAAGCCATTCCATATACAAGACTGTATATGAGGAAACTACAGTGGTATCTAAAAAGCCTATGGTGTCAACATTTTCAGGATCTAGAAGCAATGATTCCTATTATACCTTGCCTACGCCTAGAATTCCTTTGGTGGGCAGAGGCCTGCCACCAAAACAAGGGACTACCTTTCTCACCACCCCCTGCTGCCCAAACCCTAACAACATACGCATCAGACTATGCATGGGGGGCTCACCAGGCAGGGAAGTGCATTCAGGGCAAATGGAACCCAAGTCAAATGCACCTGCATATCGATCAAAAAGAAATGTTAGCTGTACAGAATGCTCTGACAGCTTTCAAGGACCACATTCTTCCAGGACAACATATGATAAAGACGGGCAACACCACTGTTATGTGGTACATAAACAAGCAAGGGGGGGTACACATTCTTACCCCCTCTGCAGACTAGCCATGGCATTATGGAACACAGCCTTGAGCTACCAAGTGTACCTACAAGCTCAATTACTGCCAGGAAAATTAAATACACTGGCAGATGGGACTAAGCAGAAACCTCATGGACCCACACAAGTGAAAACTGGAACCAAGGATTTTCAACATGTTGACAAGCAAATGGGGGAGCCCAGATATAGACCTGTTTGCCACTCCCCAGGATTACCAATTGGACAAATTTTGCACAACGACTCCCCATAAGCAAGCCTGGAAAGTGGATGCTCTGTCCTTCTGCTGGAAAAACCTATCATACTATGCCTTCCCCCCTCTGCCTCTGCTCTCCATAGTGCTACTAAAAATCAAACAGGATAAACCAGGGATGATTTTGATTGCTCCCGACTGGCCACGCCATTACTGTTGCCCCCTCCTGTGCAGTGTCTCACGGTTATCCCCATGGCACCTGCCTCAGACTCCTTCCTTGTTGTCTCAGCAGGAGAACCAGATTCTGCACCCTCAGCTTCTAACACTGAACCTTGCAGCCTGGCTAATTACATAATCTCTCCTTTACCATCCCTCAGTAAACCTGTGATGGATATCATTTTAGAGGCAAAGAGGCCTAGTACTAGAAAATCTTATGCTGAAAAATGAAAATGATTCTGTGCCTGGAACCAATCTCAAGGGATGAGCACAGCAGCACCCAGTTTACCTCAGATTTTACAATACTTAACTGAGATGCTTCACTAGGCCCTGTCTTTTTCCTCCATTAAAATACACGCCTCAGCCATTTTAGCTCATTATAACACAGAACCTCCCCTCTTCTCTCATCCACTGCTCAAGCAGCTCCTCAGAGTGCCCAAAAATTTGAGAACACCCAGGAGAGCTCCAACCCCAGCCTGGGACCTTAACTTTGTTTTGGAGAAACTCACTCTACCTCCTTTTGAGCCAGCTGCTACTGCAGACTTAAAATTCTTTCTTGGAAAACAGCTTTCCTTTTAGCAATCACTTCAGCTAGAAGGGTATCTGAATTACAGGCCCTTATGGCAGTGGAGCCTTTCATCATCTTTCATGCGGACAGGGTGTCCCTCGGAACCAATCCACCCTTCATGCCCAAGGTGGTATCCAGTGTGGCTCTTAATCAAGTCTATTCATTTGTCAGCCTTCTTTCCCAATCCACAGAACAAAGGGGAACGGATACTGCATTCCTTAGATGTGCACAGACAACTTAGAGTCTACTTGGACAGGACTAAACCTCAAAGGAAATCTGAACAACTGCTGGTGGCATTTGCTGCAGGGGCAGAGGAGAAGGCTGTTTCAAAGCAAACCATTTCTAAATGGATAGGCCATTGCATTCATTTCTGCTATAAGCACCATGGAAAACCTATCCCCAGGGGATCAGACCTCACTCCACCAGGGCTGCATCTACCTCTACAGCCTTTCTCAGAGGCGTCCTTACCAGGGATATCCTAGAAGTTGCTACCTGGAGTTCTGTACATACTTTCACCAAGCATTATCATTTGCCAATTTTCCCTAAATCCAGAGCTGGCTTTGCCACTGCAGTCTTGCTGGGCCTTATAGCTGGTCCTAATGCTATCTAAATTCCTCCTCCCAACCATAGCTTTGGGAATCTACCCAAATGTAATGACTGCAACAATGAAACAAAAAGAACTTAGTACAGTTGTGTACACTTACCATAAATGTAGATGTTCGAGTGTATTCAATGTTGCATTCCTGGTTACCATCCCCTCCAGCCTCCTAACTTCTTTTGGCTATACCTCTACTTTCCTTTACTATGCTTTTAAAGCCTTTTTGGTGTATTTGCTTTTTTGTTGGATGTATATCGTTGTACTTTTATATTTAATTGCTCCCCATTAGGGGGGCACCTGACATCTGGGGCAAGAAAAACTGATGTAATGGCGTCGGCTCCATGTATTATCCCCCCGATGACCTGACGTCATGGAAGAAGGGACAGCAACCGACGCAGGGCCCCAGACTTTGTTAATCAGGCTGACTGAGGGCTACCTACAAGCAGATAAGCCAAATGTAATAACTGCAACAGTGAATACACTCAAACATCTACATTTATGGTAAGCATACACAACTGTACTTTTCTAGTGTCTTGTTTTGGGCATATTGATTTACAAGACCACAGTATACTGCCGAGTATATAATTTTTTCCAAATTCCCTTTTAATGTTTTTCCTTCGCAGCTCTCTTTCATTGGCTTAGCAATGAAAAAAAAGCAAAATTTGGAGTGTTACTAGAAGTGTAAAGCTTTTCAAATTGGTTCATATTGCTGCTGTCTGCAGAACTGAACTTAAATATTTAAATTTCACCCTTCAGTGTGCTCTTTCTGGACAGATCATCTAAACAGAGTGACTTGTGGTGGAAGAACATTTTATTCCCCTTGTTGGGACTGCTTGTGATGGAAAACTAATGCCCATTTTCTCTTGCTGAACAGAACGTTTATAACTGCACAGTTCAGCTTGATTTGGGCTTCCTTTAAGGTAAACAGTTCAGGCGCATGTCACTTGCTACTGAAGCAGTCAGTATTGTCGCAAAATCCTCGGCTAGGGGAGCAGCATTTTAAGTGGCATTGTGAAAATACTTCGCTGCAGGCATCTGGATTTCTATTTCTGTGCAAGGTTAAGCAGGAACTTCTAAAATTTGCATTTTTTTTTAGAATGTAAGTGCCAGTGAGATTTAATTTGGGGCAGTATTGTCAGCAAGTCTTGTCTTATTTTTTTTTTTGACCAGCAGGCAGTACTGTGTCAAAATTTTTAAGCATCAGCCAAGTTTATTTCACACAAATCCCGACAGCACCACTGAGGAAGTTTGATGTCAGTGGCGTCAGACCTAAAAACTTTCGTTGTCTGCATTTGATTCCTTTTCTTTAAGATGCGTTTTCATCTGTATTCTGACACCCACACACATGCGAGCACACACCTCTTGGGAGCAGGATATTAGATAAGAGATCTACTTTTTACTTCAGGTCTGACATAAGTGAGTAGTTTATGACACTTGTAGGAACATTCATAACACCCTGTGTTAGCTAAGGCTGTATTGGACTACCTTGTAATACAGGTACATAGGTAGGTACTAGGCTATTGACCCTAGGGCCTATACAAGCCACCCAAGAAAATTATTTTCCTGTGCCCCTGTCAAGCAGAACCACAGAAGAGATCCCCGGTGTGAATTTCCTATTACCCATCCAATCATCAAGATTTTTCTTGAGGGCTAATGAGGAGCTCTGTTTGACATAGGTAGTCAGTTCCAGAGTATGGGAAGTCTCTGGGACAGGAATCTATCCCTCCAGCATGTTCTGTTTATTGTGGTGACAAGGTTTAGGTCCCTAGAGCTTGTAGCTTGGAGGGATTGGGATTTCTTTAAGTGGAGCATGTCCAACAGCTCTGGGTTTGACATAGCTTTGTATGTTAGGCAGAGACCGCCTCTGAGTAGGCAATATGCAATGGAGTAAAGCTGGATTTTTTTGAGTCTATTTTCATAGGGCATCTGTTTGAGACCAGTAATCCTCTTTGTGAGGTATTTCTGCGACCTTTCCAGTTGTTGTAGATGTCTTGTGAGGTACATACCAAAAGGGGCGTTGTACTCTATAATGGGTCTAATGAGTGATGAGGAGAGGGGAACAATTACCTCTCTTTTTTTCTGGATGAAAAACCTTTTGTGATGGTGTGCCATGTTGAAGGGTTTCTTGACCACTGTGGCGATGTGATTATCAAAGGAGAGAGTACTGTCCACCTGTGTCCCAAGGTCTCTTATCACACTTTCGGTGTTAAGTAGACTAACGCCTATGTAGTAGTTCATGGGTACAGAGTTTTTACCAAAGGGGGGATGACAGTGCACTTTTTGGCATTGAGCTTGAGACCATGGCTTTGACACCAAGCATCTGTCTCAGTGAGGCCCTTTTGTAGGATGTCCACATTATTAGGAGTTTCGATTATGGTTCCTAATTTGCAGTCATCTGTGAATTTAGTTAGCCAAAGACCTTCTGTGTTGGTCTGTAGTTCAGAGAAGTACATACCAAACAGGAGAGGACCCACGACTGAACCCTGTGGTACTCCACTTGTTACTGGTCTGAAGTCGGATTTGGAGTCTGCTACTTTCACAGTGTGGGTTCTGTCAGTAAGCCAGTTGGCAACCCATCTTGTGACATAGGGATTTATACCTAGTTTAGTGAGTTTATCTATTATTCCAGAGTGGGGGGGGGTGGTGGTGTTGAACGCCTTGGCGAGATCTAGATAGGCTGTATGAACCACCTTACCCTCATCTATGGCTTTGGTGACTGCTTCAAAGAAGTCTGTCAGGTTTAGGAGACATGATCTGCCTTTTACAAACCCGAACTGTGTGAGGTCCAGAGTTTGGATATCTCCAATGTCTTTGTTTATGATTTCCATTATGATATGCTCCATGGCCTTGCAGACCAGGCTCGTCAGGCTAATGGGGCGGTAGTTCCCAGGGTCTGTTATGGCCCCCCCCTTTGTGGAGTGGGATAACCGTCGTGCTGCTCCATTCAATGGCACAAAGCCTGAGGTGAGGCTATGATTGAACATGGTATTTAGGTGGGGTGCCAGTTCATTCAGTAGTTCGTGTAGAAGGCAGCCTGGGATGTTGTCAGATCCCATGGATGCTGTGTTCTTGGCTTTGGAGAGTGAGACTTTTACCTGTGTGGCCGTGATTACAGGAACTTTGCATTCTTCCGGTATAAAGATTGGACTTTTAGGGGGGAGGAGATGATGGGTAAAGTTAGCACTGAACCGATCTGCCAGGATGTTGGCAATATCAGTTGGTTTTGTATATTTAGTGTCATTGTGCTGTAACTCAGAGCAGATCTGAGTGTTGCCATTGAGATTCTAAACATAGCTATATAATGCTTTGTGGTTGTCTTTAGAATCAGTGGCGATTTTGTTTTCATAACTAGCTTTGGAGGATTTTATTAGGATCTCAGCTTCTTACTGAGGCTGACCAGAGAGTTCTTCCAATCGTGGGATTTTACTCTTTTTTGCAAAAGTTTTTCTTCTGTTGTAGAGTTTGTTTATGGCAGAAGACCACCAGATTGGCTTCCTTTTTTTGGAGAATAGCATCTTTGTTCTGTTAGGGATAGCACGATCCATACACTCGTGTAAGTGCTTATAAAGTGCATTTGTGTAGGATTCAGCAGTCATACCTCTACTGTCAATTTGCATGGGTGTCGTGAAGTTTGCCACTTCTGTCTTAAGCGTGAAGTTGGCTTTGGAGAAATTTTTTTACGGTTGTTTTCCTAATGGGGGGTGGGAGCAGGATGTGGATGTCTAGGGTGTTTAGCTTGTGGTCAGATCTGACCGACGAGGAGCTGACCTTTGGTGTGGAACACCGGTCGCCCCATGTTGGTGATGACCAGGTCTAGGATATTGCTGCCCCTGGTGGGGTTGTGGATAAGTTGATCCAAGGCGTTGGAATTGATGAATTCCAGAAAACGTTGAGCAAAAGAGTTGGTACACGAGTAGTTTTCCCAGTTAATGGTGGGGTAGTTGAAATCACCCATTATTAGGGTGTTGGGTTGTACCTTAATAGTTTCCAGTGTATCAAGAAAAGAAGAGTAGGAATCCTAGGGCATAGTGGGGGGGGGGGTGGTCTGCAGCAAGCTACAGTCTGGATTGCGGTTTTGCCCATAGTTAGTTGAACTTGGATAATCTCGGATGCATTATGCTGAGCAACTAGCTTGGAGGTGTGGATATCCTTAAGGAATATGGACACGCCTCCACCTTTAGTGTTTCGTTCCAGGTTTGGTGGCCAAAATCTGTGGTATGAATTGTAGCCTGGTAATGCAGGGATGCTCTCTAGAGCTTTGAACCAGGTGTCTGTCATTGCACAGATGTCTATGATGTTCATCGTGTTACACTGCTGCAGTCATCACACTTGGGTTATCCTACCGTCAGGCGGTCCCACAGTTTGCCCAAGTTCCAAAGTCTTGGTCCGGCTTCGGTTGCTGTCGCTTCTTCCCCGACGTCAGTGCGCCAGGGGTATACAAGAGGCATCCGACGCCATTTTCTTCAGTCTTTCTTGCCGTGCGGTGCCCGAAGCAGAAGCAGTTTGCAAGTGCCGGTCGGCCGTCTCCTGAGATTTTCAAATCGAATTTCAGACCGACGTCTTTAATAAAGCTAAGTACCCCATTGGGGAACCTTTTCTTGCCTCAGTCCGATGTCAGAAAAAGTTAACAATTGCATTTCTTGTGGGAAGCAAATACCTCATAAGGACTTCCATTTCTACTGTATTCCTTGCCTAGGCCCATACCACGACGTCTCAGGTTGTCGGTTTTGTGCTAGTTTTAATAAACGAACTATCAAACGTCGGTTCGATTTCGCCCAACATTACTTTGGTAGGAAATTTAATTATACCATGCCGTCGGAGCAACCGACAACTGGCATGCATAACAAACGCAAGGATAAGGATAGGCAGCCTAGACCCAAACCAGTCTCCGAGGTCTCTGCAGGGCCTGTCGCCGGTTTTCAGTGAGGCACCTACGCAGCCCCTAACTACCACTGAATTAGAACCCCAGATGGCTTCTGATTCACAAATGGAGAGTACTAGGCTGGCGCAGCCTTCTTCTTTAGGCCCTCCCGACTCCATAGCAGAAGGAGATTCCGGTGCAGTAGAAACGCCTTCGGTTGCAGAAGGTGTCTTCAGACCGACTACACTCACCATTAAATCTTATGCTAAGCTTAAAACTCCATTAAAATCTAAAAAGACTGTACATCAGTCTCCAGTACAAGGCCCCATGCCTAAGAAACCGATGCTTAAGATGGCTGAAGATTTAATTACCCTAATCGGGTTCCCATCCCCCTCCTGAAAAAAGGCCAAGACAAGAGGAGGATTATGCTTCCTCTGACCAGGTTACAATTTCCTCAGATTCTTCTGAGGTACAGCAATACTCTTTTCCCCCTTATGAAGACTCTGATATTGAAGAGTCTATTCCCTCAGCATCTCCTCCAGAAGACTACTCCTTTGGAGAAACTTTACATTCCATGAGGGAACATTTCCACTGGGAAGGCCAGAATTATTCTGATTCTGAGAAAAGGCTCCGAGAGTTCCTTTTACTTCCCCAGCACAGACCACTTGCTATCCCTCCTGTGTTACATTGTGGATGATGATTACCTAGAATCTAGTCTTAACCCAGACTCTCTACCTCCTGCTCCAGCCAAACCAGACAGATGCTACAGAGTCCCCGACTCGCACAAATTCCTATATAAAAGCCTTGGTGCTGACCCAGAAACAATTTCCCAGGGTCCCAAAGGGGTTAAGGCCTCCATTGCTAAAAATCCTGTACCCTCTGAAAGGGATTCCAGAGCACTAGATAGATGGGGAAAGAAGGTATACACCTCAGCTACTGTAGCTATAAGAGCCTTAAATTGCCAGTTTCACATGCTAAAATATCAGCAATTCCTAATGTCTCAATTAAAACAAAAAATGAGCACACATTCATAGCAGCCTGATTTCAAAGAAATGCAGGATCTGTTACATGCAGCTGAACAGGTGGGCAAACATACTTTACATTGTGGATTTGATTCATTGGAAGCTTCCTGTAGAGCAACAGTGACTGGGTCTGTCATACGCAGACATGGTTGGTTAAAAGAACAAACCCTGCCTGATCACGTTAAAGCAAAGTTATTGGATGCACCTTTAAAGCAGGATGTTTTATTTGGTGTGAAGGCAGAAGAGGTTTTAAAGAAAATGGAGGATAAGACAAAATCTATGCAGACGGTCAAGGATTTTTTACAGGTTCAAACCCCTCGATTCAGCAGAAATTGGCGAACAAAAAACTGGTCCTTTCCAGCATCTGACAGACCACAGGGGGGCAAATACAGACGCCCAATCGGCAGAGGTCAGCCACAATGCCCTTATAAACCTCGCCAGTGGGGTGCCGCTACCCAGAAAGGAGGAGAAGACAGGCCCCAAGCTAACAGAAGACAAACACAATGACTTAACCCTCAGACTGCCAAGCAAATCTCTCTTGGCAGCTCCCTTGGGAGGAAAATTATCACTTTTTGCAGACAACTGGCACATCATTACAAAAGACAAATGGGTCCTAAACATTGTTTCACAAGGATACGGATTCCACTTTCACACCTTGCCAAGGATAAAATGAATGCCAAACCTGCCACCAAATCAATGGGCAGAGGCACAAAAACAAATTACAGCTCTTATGGACATGAGAGCCATTCAACACGTACCTACACAGGAGCAAGGACAAGGATTTTACTCGAGACTCTTTCTAGTCCCCAGAAAGGACAAAGCCTGGAGACCCATTCCGGACCTTTCAGTTCTAAACACCTACCTCCAAGTACCCAAATTCAAGATGCTAACACTACAGCAGCTTCTTCCCATGCTGGGCAAGAAGGCTTGGCTAGTAACGTTGGATCTCAAGGAGGCATACCTGCATGTCCCTATCAGACAAAATTGCAGAAGATACCTCCGCTTCATTGCAGGTTCAACTCATTATCAATTCTCTGCACTGCCCTTTGGCTTATCTACTGCACCCAGGGTCTTCACAAAATGCCTGGCACCAGTAATTGCATACTGCAGACAAAGAGGAATTCAAATATACCCATACCTGGACGACTGCCTTATTCAAGCAGAAAGCAAGGACATTCTTCTAAAGCATCTGGCGTTTGTAAAAAGACTGCAAATTTGCCTAGGGTACACAGTAAACGAAAAGTCAAAACTAGTGCCCTCATAAGAGATAATATTCCTGGGTGCCAGCTTAAATACAACGGCCCAGATGGCTTATCTCACGCCAGACAAAGGCAACTGACTCAGTACTTTCAATTGATGGCAACAAAAACCCAACTCCCTGCAAGAAAAATTCTGCAGGCCTTGAGGTTCATGGCGTCCTGCATACTACTAATTCCATATGCCAGACTGCATATGAGGAAATTACAATGGTACCTAAAAAGTGTTTGGACTCAACACTGTCACAGTTTGAAAACAGTAATACCACTTATTCCCTGCCTACAACAGGAGTTTCAACGGTGGGCACAGGCATGTCACCACAACAAGGGACAGCCTTTCACTTTGCTCACAGCCAGGCAGACACTAACAACAGATGCTTCGGATTACGCCTGGGGAGCACACATGGCAGGAAAATGTATTCAGGGCAAGTGGGCCGCAGACCAAATGCATCTTGCTAGCTGTACAAAATGCCCTAACTGCTTTCAAGGACCTTCTGCATCCAGGACAACTATTACTAAAGACGGACAACACCACAGTTATATGGTACATAAACAAGCAAGGGGGGCACTCATTCCTATCCCCTCTGCAGACAAGCCATGACTTTGTGGAACACAGCACTGACCTATCAAGTTCATCTGCAAGCACAATTCCTGCCAGGAAAGAAAAATACTCTGGCAGACGACTTAAGCAGAAACATCATGGATCCTCACGAGTGGAAATTAAATCCACAAGTATTCAGCATAACACAAAAATGGGGGCGCCCAGACATAGATCTTTTTGCCTCCCATCTGAACTGCCAACTACAGAAATTCTGCACAAGGACTTACACAAGCTTGGAAAGTGGATGCTCTCTCGTTCAGCTGGAAAATCCTAAAAGTTTTTGCCTTCCCACCACTGCCTCTCCTTTCAAAGGTTCTCTTAAAAGCCAGACAAGAAAGGCCAAAACTGATCCTGATTGCCCCAGACTGGCCATGCCAGCACTGGTACCCAATCTTAAAGAACTTGGCTCAAGACCCAGCATGGATTTTATCTCAAATTCCTCATGTTCTGACTCAACAAAACAATCAGATCCTGCACAGCCAGCTCAAAACCTTAAACCTGGCTGCATGGCAGATTACTTAGCCAAGCAGCCAACAGCTCTCTCTAAAGCTGTTATGGATGTCATTTTGGAGGCCAGGAGGCCCAGCACCAGGAAATCCTATTCAGAAAAGTGGAAGAGATTCTGCACCTGGAACCACGCTCAAAGCTTTGACCCTCTTGTTCCAAATATTCATCAGATATTACAATACTTTAACTGAGATGCTGGACAAAGGCCTATCCTTTTCATCCATTAAGCCATAAGCCTTTGCCATCTCAGCTCATTACAACACAGATCCTCCTATTTTCTCTCATCCATTACTAAAACAGTACCTCAGAGGGACTAAAAACATAAGACCGCCCTGGAGAGCACCAACACCAACTTGGGACCTCAACTTTGTCTTGGAAAAACTAACTTTACCTCCTTTTGAGCCAGCCAATTCAGCAGAATTAAAATGTGTCATGGAAAACTGCTCTGCTTCTGGCAATAACCTCAGCACGAAGAGTCTCAGAGTTACAGGCACTAATGGCAGTGGAACCTTTCATCATTTTTCATCAGGACAGGGTTTCTTTAAGAACAAACCATACATTTATGCCAAAGGTGGTATCCAGTGTGGCTCTTAACCAAAGTATTCACTTGCCAACATTTTATCCAAATCCCTAGAATAAAGGGGAGAGACTTCTGCACTCATTGGACATACACAGGCAGTTATGCTTCTACTTGGAAAAAACAAAAGCTTTCAGGAAAACTGAGCAATTGTTTGTAGCATATGCTGCAGGATCACAGGAAAGGCTATTTCAAAGTGGACAGGACACTGTATCTGTTTCTGCTACACACAGCATGGAAAAACTGTACCTAGCAACATTAGGCCACATTTCACCAGGGCAACAGCCACTTTAACTGCCTACCTTAGAGGAGTAACTACCAAGGATATTTTGGAAGCTGCAACTTGGAGTTCAGTGCATACCTTTACCAAGCATTACCACTTGCCTCTTTACTCTAAATCCAGAGCTGGCTTTGCCACTGCAGTGCTGCAGGGCCTCATTGCCACCCCGAATCCTTTATAGACCCAGCCACCCAACCTCAGCTTTGGGGTTCAACCCAAGTGTAATGACTGCAGCAGTGAAACACGATGAACATAGTACAGTTTTGTACCTACCATAAATGTAGATGTTAGAGTGTATTCACTGCTGCAGTCCAGGTTACCCTCCCTCCATCCCCACTTCCTTAGCTGGGACTTATCTATACCTTTCTACCCTATACAAACTATGTGGTGTATTTGCTTGTAACTGAAGGTATTGTTTTTATTTTTTATGTATGTTTTATTAGCAATATGTATTGCCTACCTATTTGGGGGCACCTGACATCTGGGGCAAGAAAAACTGAAGAAAATGGCGTCTGTTGCATCTTATATACCCCTGGCGCACTGACGTCAGGGAAGAAGCTACAGCAACCAACGCCGGACCAAGACTTTGGAACTCTGGCCTACTACAGGACTGCCTGACGGCAGGATAACCCAAGTGTAATGACTGCAGCAGTGAATACACTCGAACATCTACATTTATGGTAGGTACAAAACTGTACTTTGTATATTTTCATCCGTTTCAGCTATAAGTTGCTAGATCCAGTCCAACCTTGGTACTGATTCTGTAGCTGTTCAGTTCCATGGCTCTAACTCCTCCCTTACCCATAATTCTCTGAATTCCACCTAAGTACATCGGATCATATTTCAAGCCAGATGAATTCAGTCATGTTGATGAGGGCTCGCAGATATTTGTGTTTCAGTGTTGCAGTCGTTACTTGTGGGTTATCCCTGCTGTGTAGCCCTCGGCCGGCCCGAATACCAGAAAAAAAAAATTTCCTCCTGCGTCTGCTGCAGGTCGTCCCAGACTGATGTCAGGTCATCGGGGCTATAAAGAGAGGCAACCGATGCCATTACATCAGTCTTTCTTGCCGTGGAGCTGAAGCAGAAGCAGTTTGTGAGTGCATTGGTTGGCCATTGCCAGAGTGAGGGCGAAAACTACAGCTAATGCCCCTTCAGGGATTCTTTTCTTGCACAACCTATGTCAGAGAAAGTAAATAACTGTCTCCGCTGTGGAAAACAAATACCACACAGAGAATATCATAATCTGTATGTAACTTGTTTAGGCCCAGACCACGATGTCTGCAGGTGTTGGTTCTGTGCCTTATTTAACGCTAGGATCATCCATAGAAGAGCTGATTTTGTAGCTAAGCATTTCAAGGAGAGTAGTTACCAATGCGAAATGGCATCCGTCGGTCATTCTACCATGGAAATTCCTAAAAAAATAAAAGGAAAGAGGTAGACCACAGAAAGTTAGGCCTACATACTGTTCAAACCTGAAGTCAGCCAGCCTATCATCCACTAGCACAGCAGAACTCAGTAAGGCACACACGCAGCACCTAATGACAGCTGTAGAGCCATCTCAGGCCTCTACCAAGACCCTTTTGAAGTCCGGTACGCTGCCGGATCAGTCTTCTCCCTCTGAATTGTCTGGTGCCAGCCCCATGGTTAGGTCCAGAGCTGCTTTGCAGGCACTGGCTTCCGAGAAGGCCTTTCGGATGGGATGCCAGACGAAGACCGGCCACACCACCAGCCAAAACCATATTTAAGCCAATTGAATTGCTGAGGTCTAAGAGCAAGGCCTCTCCTTGGAAAACCCCTTCCTTGGTGCTAAGTCATCAATTGCTTACCACTAAACCTATTCAGTCACAGCAGTTACTTAGGATGGCTGAGGATTTAATCTCTCTCATCAGGGTTAACTAGTCTGCTCCTGCTACCCCAGCTAAAAGAAAAAGGGACCTTTCTCCAGAAGTGCTCTCGGAGCCAGAGTCTAAGGACTCTGACTTTCTGGATTCAGACACTAAACAACAGCCCCTGGCAGCCTTTGAGGATTCAGATGCTGAGGAATCCATTCCTTCTGCATCCTCTCCTGAGGACCTGTCATTTGGGGAGACCTTAAAAGCTCAGGGCATTTTCATTGGGAGGCTCAGGACTACCCCCAATCCAAGAAGAGATTGAGAGTTCCTGGACTTGCCACAACACAAACCCTTAGCCATTCCTCCCATTCTGGATGTAATGGAGGATGTCTTCTGGAGTCTGGTCTCACCCGTGATGCTCTGCCCCCTGCTCCCAGAAAGTCTGATAGATATTACAGGGTGCCAGATACCCATAAGTATTTGTTCAAGAACCCTACAGCTGACCCAGAGGTCATTGCTCAGGGACTCAAGGGGGCTACAGCCA
Source organism: Protopterus annectens (assembly GCF_019279795.1). Taxonomy (NCBI): domain Eukaryota; kingdom Metazoa; phylum Chordata; order Ceratodontiformes; family Protopteridae; genus Protopterus; species Protopterus annectens. The sequence continues at coordinate 1,407,496,936 of NC_056728.1, read as the reverse complement.
GTTCCTCCAAAAATCCAATACCGTTTGACAAGGAAAGCAGAGCCTTGGACAGATTGGGTAAAAAGGTCTAAACTTCGGGTATCTAGCCATTAGAGCTCTTAATTGCCAATTTCATATGCTTAAATATCAACAGAACACACTGGAGTTACTGAATCAGAAAATTTCTACCTTACCAGACAGTAATAGATCTGGTTCAGTCCAGCTCTCAAGTGGCCAAGCATTCCCTGCATTGCAGATTTGATGCTTTAGAAGCCTCTAGCAGGGCCGCAGATGTTCTTCGTGTTGCAGTCATTACATTTGGGTAATCTGCTGGCAGGTTGCCCTCAGTCGACCTGAATAGCAAAGTCTTGGGTCCTGCGTCGGTTGCTGTCTCTTCTTCCATGACGTCAGGGGTATAAAACATGCAGCCGATGCCATTTTAATCAGTCTTTCTTGCTGCGCGGTGTCCAAAGCAGAAGCATTTAGCAAGTGGCGATCGGCCGACTCCTGAAATTTTCGTTTTCGAGTTTCAGAACCAAAGTAGTCAACCTAAATCCAAGTACCCTGTTGGGGAAACTTTTTCTTGCTCCTTACCGATGTCAGTAAAAGTTAATAATTGTATTACTTGTGGGAAGCAAATACCGCATAAGGATTTTCATTTGTACTGTATTCCTTGCCTAGGCCCTGACCACAATGTGCCTTGCTGTCAGTTTTGTGATAAATTTAACCAACGCACTATTAAGCGTCTGTATATTTTTGCTTCTAAATATTTTGGCTCAAGATTCCACTATCTAGAAATGTCGTCGGTTAGCAGTCCGACTAACGGAATTCACAAAAAACGCAAAGAAAAAGACAGAGACAGACCATCGAGTTCCAAAACCGATGACGAAGCTTCTCCTAAACCAGTCACCGGTTCGCTGGTACTCAGTGAGGCGATTTTGCAGTCCCTGATGCCCGCTACTTTTCGCAGGTCTCTACCGAGACCCATTCTGAGTCTGGTATGCCGCGAGACACTTCTGTACTGAACCCACGGATGTCTGTCCCTTAGATGGGTCTGGAGCCACTGAGCAGGCACCGGCGTCTGAGGGTGTTTTCAGGCCTAAAGATTTGTATATTAAACCGACGCCATCATCAAAAACAAGGCCAAAACCAATTTCTATGTCTAAAAAAATGACTCATGGGTCACGTGTTCAGGCCCCTATGCCTAAAAAACAAATGATCAAAATGGCTGAGGATTTAATTACCTTGATCAGGGGTTCCCAACCCCCTCCTGCTAAGAGGCCTAGGCAAGGCACTTATGAATCTTCAGATCGGGTTTCCATTTCTTCTGATTTCTCTTCTAATCAGGAATTTTCTATTCCACCTTATGAGGACTCTGATGCAGAAGAATCCATCCCTTTTGCTTCTCCTCCTGAGGATTTTTCTTTTGGAGAAACTTTGCATACCTTAAGGGAACATTTTCATTGGGTGAGTCAGGATTTTTCAGAATCCAAAAAGAGGCTTAGGGATTTACTTCTTCCTCCGCATAGGCCTTTGGCTATACCTCCTGTTTTAGATATTGTTGTTGATGTTTTCTCAGAATCCAGCATGGCTCCTGATTCCCTGTCTCCAGCTCCTAGTAGGCCAGACAGATATTGCAAGGTTCCTGACTTCCACAAGTTTCTTTTTAAAAACCCTACTTCTGACCCTGAAACAATTTCTCAGGGTCCCAAGGGTGGTAAGGCTTCTACTGCTAAAAAGTCCTACCCCTTCTGATAGAGACTCCATGGCGCTGGATAAATGAGGTAAGAAGGTTTACACGTCTGCAACCCTGGCAGTCACGGCTTTAAACTGTCAATTTCATATGCTTAAATGTCAACAGCATGTCACGGGCTTACTGAAACAGAAAATGATGTTGATTTTCTGACTGTGTGGTAAATAGAGTTACAGGATTTATTGCATTCAGCTGAACAAGTTGGAAAGCATACTTTGCAATGTGGTTTTGATTCCTTGGAGGCCTCTTCCAGGGCTGCCGTAACTGCATCTGTGATAAGAAGGCATGCTTGGCTCAAGGAGCAAAATCTGCCTCAGCATGTTAAAACAAAATTGTTGGATGCTCCTTTACTACAACAGGACAGTCTATTTGGTAATAAGGCAGAAGAAGTTTTGAAAAAGATGGAAGACAAAGCTAAATCTATGCAAATTGTAAGAGATTTCCTACAAGTGCAGCCACCCAGGTTCAGTAGGCACTGGCCTTCTAAGGATTGGTCCTTTCCAGTATCCAACAGAGCCGCTCAGGTCAAACCAAAGACACTCCAAAGGCTCCAGGTTTCAGTCAAAAGGAACTTACATAAGAAAACAATGGGGTGCCTCCACCTCCAAATTTGGAAGTAGCAAAGCACCCCCCTACGGTAAACAGTCTCAATGACTTTCCTCTGCCATTTCCAAGCATTTATCTTTTGGCGGCTCCTTTGGGGGGAAAAGTAGCACTTCTTGCACAAAATTGGCATCTAATTACCCAGGAGAAGTGGGTTTTAAATATAGTATCCCAGGGATACAGATTTCATTTCTACACGTTGCCAATTCCAAACGGATGGCCAGATCTGCCTTCAAATCAGTGGGCAGAGGCCCAGAAACAAATTATGTCCTCATGGATATGGGAGCTATTCAACCAGTACCATAAAAGGAAAAGGGACAAGGTTTTTATTCAAGACTTTTTCTAGTACCCAGAAAAGACCAATCATGGCGTCCAATTCTGGACTTATCCATTCTAAATACTTTCCTGGACATTCCAAACTTCAAGATGCTGACTCTACAACAGTTACTGCCTGAGCTGGGCAAGGATGCCTGATTGGTAACTCTAGACTTAAATGAGGTTTACCTGCATATCCCAATCAGGGAATCTTGCAGAATTTACCTCCGCTTCAAAGCCAGCTATTTGCATTACCAGTTCTCTGCACTGCCCTTTGGCTTATCTACTGTGTCCAGGGTCTTCACAAAGTGCCTGGCACCAGTAATTGCATTTTGCAGACAAAGAAACATTCAAATTTTTCCTTATCTGGATGATTGTCTAATTCAGGCAGAAAACAAGGACTCTCTTCTACAGCATCTGGCATTTGTAAAAAGGCTTCTAACATGCCTAGGGTACACCATAAACGAAAAGAAATCACAACCGGTACCGTCTCAAATAATTGCATTCCTGGGTGCAAGCTTGAATACAACTGCCCAGATGGCTTACCTCATGCCAGACAAATTCAATTGATGACATACTTCAAACAAGTGGCCACAAAAACCCAGCTATCTGCAGGCCTTTGGGTTCATGGCTTCCTGCATTCTACTAATTCCATATGCAAGACTGCATTTGAGAAAACTTCAATGATACCTAAAAAACTTATGGAGTCAACATTGTCACAGCCTGGAAACAATGATTCCTATCATTCCTTGCCTGCAACAGGAGTTCCTATGGTGGGCAGAGGCCTGTCAACAAAACAAGGGACTGTCATTCATTCCACCCCCTGCCACCCAAACTCTGACTACAGACGCATCAGATTATGCTTGGGGGGGCCCCATCTGGCAGGGAGATGCATTCAGGGCATATGGAGCCCAAATCAAATGCACCTACATATCAAACAGAAAGAAATGCTAGCTGTACAGAATGCTCTGACAGCCTTCAAGGACTTTCTTCATCCAGGACAACTATTGATAAAGACTGACAACACCACAGTTATGTGGTACATAAACAAGCAGGGGGTTACCCACTGCTACCCCCTTTGCAGACTAACCATGGCCTTGTGGAACACAGCCTTGACTTACCAAATACATCTACAAGCTCAATTCCTGCCAGAAAAGCAAAATACTCTGGCAGACTAAGAAGAAATCTTATGGACCCACACGAATGGAAACTGGAGCCGCAAATCTTCCGCATGTTGACACGAAAGTGGGGGAGTCCAGACTTAGATCTTTTTGCCCAAAACTATCAGTTGTACAAATTCTGCACAAGAATTCATCACAAAAAAGCTTGGAAAGTGGATGCTTTATCCTTCAGCAGGAAAACCTATCAGTCTATGCCTTTCCCGCTCTGCCTCTGCTCTCCAAGGTTTTACTAAAAGTCAGGAAAAAACGAAAATGATTGATTGCTCCAGACTGGCCTCGCCAACACTGGTACCTGCTCCTACGCAATATGTCACACCTTCCTCCATGGTACCTGCCTCAGACACCTTATCTACTGCCTCAGCAGAACTATCAAATTTTGCACACTCTGCTCCAAACTCTGAATCTTGCAGCATGGCTAATCAACTAATTCCACCAGTCACATCTCTCAGTAAACTTTTGATGGATGTCATTTTGGAGGCTAGAAGGCCTAGTACTAGAAAATCTTATGGTGATAAATGGAAAAGATTCTGTGCCTGGAATCAAGCACAAGGAATAAACACAGCAATGCCCAATATTCCTCAGATTCTGCAATATTTAACTGAGATGCTTCATAAGGGCCTCTCTTTTTCTTCTATAAAAATCCATGCCTCTGCCATTTCAGCTCATTACAACACAGAGCCTTCTCTCTTTTCTCATCCCCTGCTAAAGCAGTACCTCAGAGGGGCCAAAAATTTGAGACCTCCCAGGAGAGCACCAACTCCTGCATGGGACCTCAATTTTGTGCTGGAAAACCTTACCCTACCTCCTTTTGAACCAGCTGCTACTGCAGACATAAAATTTCTCTCTTGGAAGACAGCTTTTCTTTTAGCAGCCACTTCAGCTAGAAGGATTTCAGAACTACATTCCTTCATGGTAGTGGAGCCTTTCATTATCTTTTATCCTGACAGGGTGGCCCTCAGGACCAATCCATTCTTTATGCCTAAGGTGGTATCCAGTATGGCTCTTAATCAGACCATTCATCTGCCAACTTTTTTCCCAAATCCACAGAACAAGGGGGAGCGTATTCTGCATTTATTGGATGTACACAGATAACTAAGATTCTTCTTAAACAGGACAAAATCTCTAAGAAAATCTGAGCAATTACTGGTGGAATTTGCTGCAGGGGCAGAGGGAAAGGCTATTTCAAAGCAGACTATTTCAAAATGGATAAGCCATTGTATTAATTTTCTGCTACATGCACCATGGCAAACCTGTCCCCAAGGGGATCAGATCCCATTACACCAGTGATGCATCTACTTCTGCAGCCTTTCTCCGAGGAGTTCCTGCCAGAGACATTCTAGAAGCTGCTACTTGGAACTCAGTTCATACGTTCACCAAACATTACCATTTACCCCTCTCCTCTAAATCCAGAGCAGGCTTTGCCACTGCTGTCCTGCATGGCCTTATAGCTGCTCCTAATGCTGTATAATTCCATCCTCCCAACCATAGCTTTGGGATTCTACCCAAATGTAATGGCTGCATCAGTGAAACACGAAGAACGTAGTACAGTTGTGTACACTTACCATAAATGTAGATGTTAGAGTGTATTCACTGTTGCAGTCCTGGTTACCCACCCGCCAGCCCCCTATTTCTCTCTTATTATACCTCTTCTTTCTTTTACTATGCTCAAAAGCCTTTTTGGTGTATTTGCTTTTAGTTGGAGGTATATTTTTTGTGTTCTAAATTGCATGCGCATATATATATATATATATATATATATATATATATATATATATATATATATATATATATATATATATATATATATTTTTCGCTCCCCATTTGGGGGGCACCTGACATCTGGGGCAAGAAAAACTGATTAAAAGGGCGTCTGCTGCATGTTTTATACCCCTGACATCCTGACGTAATGGAAGAAGAGACTGCAACCGACGCATGACCCAAGACTTTGCTATTCAGGCTGATTGAGGGCAATCTGCCAGCAGATTACCCAAATGTAATGACTGCAACAGTGAATACACTTGAACATCTACATTTATGGTAAGTGTACACAACTGAACTTTTCTGCATCAGTGACCAGAAGCCATGCATGGTTGAGAGGGCAACCCTTGCCTGACCAGGTTAAATCAAAACTTCTGGACACCCCCTTGGATAGGGAACAGTTGTTTGACCCTAAGGCAGAGGAAGTAATTAAGAAAATGGAAGACAAGGCTAAGTCTATGCAGACGGTCAAAGACTTCCTGCAGGTACAACCACCCAGATTCAGCAGGAACTTTCCTACCAAACACTGATCTTTTATTGCCCAAGCAAAAGCTGTGCGAAGGAAAAGACACAGAGAATAGGACCTCCAGGCAACAACAGCAAAGCCAGCAGAGTCCTTTACTGCACCTAGACAAGGGAGTTCTAAGTCCACCCTACCCTAAGGACTCGCAATGACTCCCCCTCTTCCCCCACCCCCCTCCCACAGGCTAGGAGGAAGGATTTCCCTATTCTTAGGCAAGTGGCAAGCCATCACAACAGATCAGTGGGTCCTAAACATCATTTCCCAAGGGTACAGATTCTCTCTCTGAGAACCCCAGATGGGTTTCCAGACATTCCAGCAAATCAGAGGACAGAGGCCATCTGCCTGATTCAAAATCTCTGCTCAAGGAGCAGTGGAGCCAGTGCCAGAGGACCAAGCGGGGAAAAGTTTTTACTCAAGGTTGTTCCTAGTGCCCAGAAAAAAGGGCACCTGGCGCCCTATTCTAGACCTATCCACATTAAATATGTCCCTCCTAATGCCAGAATTCAAAATGTTAACCCTTCAAAAGCTCTTGCCAATGTTGGCACCAAATGCCTGGTTAGTGACCCTAGATCTGAAGGATGCCTACCTCCATATCCCCATAAGGGAAGTCCTGCAGGAGATTCCTACGTTTCAGAGCAGGGTCAGTGCACTTTCAGTTCTCGGCTTTACCCTTTGGCTTATCTACTGCTCCCAGTCTCTTCACCAAGTGCCTGGTCCCTGTCATTGCCTTTTGCAGACAGCACAACATACAGATCTACCCCTATCTGGATGACTGTCTCATCCAGGCAAACACCAAGGAGAAACTCTTACAGGATCTCACCTTCATCCAAACCCTCCTAATCTCTGTGGGGTTTACTATCAACAGGGAAAAATTCCAATTCCAACCCACAGGACAGATTACCTTCTTAGGAGCTCTCCTAAACACATCTGCCCAAAGAGCTTTCCTCTCTCCAGAGAAGCAGAGCTTTCTCCCCCAATACTTTTCTCAGCTAGCTCGCAGAATGCACCCCACAGCAAGGAAATTCCTCCAAGCTTTCTGGTACATGGAATCCGGCATCCTGTTGGTGCCTTTGGCCAGGCCCCACATGAGAAAACTACAGTGGTACCTCAGAAACCTATGGTGCCAGCACTCGTAGTCTCTGGTGCACCAGCTGTCTCTGATCCCTTGCTTAAAGAAGAAACTTATGGTGGGTGGAAGTCTGTATCTTGAACAGGGGTCTACCCTTTATCACCCTTCCCCAAATCCAGACCATCACCACCGATGCCTCAGACACAGCCTGAGGGGCTCACCTAGGAACATGTGCACTCAGGGCACCTGGGATCAGGGAGATCTAACCCTCCACATCAACCTGAATGAAATGTACAGGGTTATTATAGCTTTCAAGTTCCATCTCGAGCCAGAAGTGCTTTTGATCAAAACAGACAACACCACGGTCATGTGGTTCATCAACAAACTGGGGAATACACTCCTACCCCCTTTGTCAACTAGCTATGATTATCTGGCAGACAGCCTCAATAATGGGACTACATCTGATAGCCCAGTACATTCCAGGGGAAAACAACACCCTAGCAGACCACCTCAGCAGAAGTGTCCTGAACCCCTATGAGTGGCTGCTGCACAAGATGACCTTCATCAGCATCATACACCTTTGGGGGACCCCGGAGGTAGACCCGTTTGCAACAATAGAAAGACAGCTGACCAGATTCTGCTCCAGGGAGTTTTACCCAAGAGCTTTGAAGGTTGGATGCTCTCTCCTTTCACTGGGGCAACCTGTTTGTGTATGCCTTCCCTCCCTTGCAACTGATTCCCAGGGTACTTATAAAGATCAGGGAGGAAGGGCCAAGGGGTATCCTCATTGTTCCAAACTGACCCTGGCAGCACTGGTACCCCTTACTCCTCAACCTGACCAGGGAACTACACATGAGCCTGCCTCTCACAGAAAAACAGCTAACCCAAGAACAAGGGTCAGTACTGCATCCAAATCTTCAAACACACAGCCTGTCCACATGGCTTATACCACAGAGGTGGATATCAGGCCACCTTTGAGCAAGCAGGTTCTGGATATCATTAAGGAGGCCCAGCACCCGAAAATCCTATTCCACGGAATGGAAAAGATTTACTGCCTGGTGCTGCAATAACGGTTAAAGCAGCACCCGTGCCGCACTCACTCTGGTTCTGGACTACCTAGCAGATCTCGTGCAGAAGGGATTATCATACTCCTCTAACATAATTCATGCCTCCGCTATCGCTGCTCATTCCCCAACAAAGCTATCCCTTTGTTCTCCTATCCCCTGTTAAAGCAATTCCTTAGAGGGGTGTCACACATCAGACCACCTAGAAGACCACCCACTCCAGCATGGGACCTGAACTTTGTCCTAGAAAAACTGACTTACCTCCCTTTGAACCAGTGGCCTCAACAAAATTGAAGCAACTCTCTCGGAAGACTGCCTTCCTGCTGGCCATAACCTCAGGAGGGTTTCCGAGCTTCAGGCTCTCATGGCCATTGAACTTTTCATTATTTTCCATGCAGACAGCCTGTTTTTTAGAAGCAGCTCCTCCTTTATGCCTAAGGTGGTATCTGACATGGCCCTTAATCAGGCTATCCCTTTCCCTACCTTCTTTCCAAACCCACAAAATAGGGGGAAAGGGATTCTCCATACATTTAGAGGTGCACGCACAGCTTAGATACTGTCTGGACTGGACCAAGTCTTTCAGAAAGACTGACCAGCTGCTGGTCAGCTATGCCCCAGGAGCAAGGGGGAAACCTATATCTAAGCAGACCATTTCTAAATCGATATCACACTCCATCCATTTCTGCTACTCCTTTCATGGGAAGATATGTTCCAAATCAGTCAGAGCCCATTCTGCTAGGGCAGCATCAACTTCCACTGCCTTCCTTAGGGGGTGTTCCTACCAAGGATATTTTAGAAGCTGCCACCTGGACATCAGTACACACCTTCACAAAACACTACCAACTATCTATTTTCCCCAAATCCAGGGCAGGCCTCACTTCAGCAGTCCTGCAGGGCATTGTGGTTTCCACTTAAAGGAATGCATGCCTAGTCTGTGCCTCCTTCCCTTCCTTCCACCCTGCTTTTCAGCGTTGTGAATCTTCCCACAAGTGATGACTGCAGCAGTGAAACATGAAGAATATAGTACAGTTGTGTACACGTACCATAAATGTAGATGTTCAAGTGTATTCACTGTTGCAGTCCCGTTTCCCTCCCTCCCCCTCATTATTTCCATCATCGATTATGGCCTTCCCCAGGTTGGCCTTCTTCAGGCCTTCTTGGCAGGGCTCCTATAGGTTGGGAGCAAGACAAACTGATGATGTGGAGACTACTTCCTCTCTTTATAACCCTGACGTCAGTCTCAGGTGACCTGCAGCTGATGCAGGAGGGAAATCCTTTACTCTGATATTTGGGCTGTCTGAGGGCTACCCATCAGGGATAACCCACAAGTGATGACTGCAACACTGAATACACTTGAACATCTACATTTATGGTAAGTGTACACAACTGTACATGTACGTGTTTCACTGTTGCAGTCTTCACATTTGGGTTATCTGCCTGCAGTAGACCTCAGCCGGCCTGAATACTATAGTCTTGGATTCCTGCGTTGGATGCAGTCTCTTCTTCCATGACGGCAGGTAGTCAGGGGTATGAAACATGCAGCCGATGCCATTACATCAGTCTTTCTTACTGTGTGGTGCCCAAAGCAGAAGCAGATGTTTATCGTGTTACACTGCTGCAGTCATTACACTTGGGTTATCCTGCCGTCAGGCGGTTCCCCAGTCGGCCTGAGTTCCGAAGTCCTGGTCCAGCGTCGGTTGCTGTCGCCTCCTCCCTGATGTCAGTGCGACAGGTATATAAGATGCAGCCGACACCATTTTATACAGTCTTTCTTGCCACGCAGTGCCCAAAGCAAAAGCAGTTCACAAGTGCCAGTCGGCAGTCTCCTGAGATTTTCATTCCGAATCCAGAACCGAAGTCTTCTACAAAGCTAAGTACCCCGTTGGGGAAACTTTTTCTTGCCTCAGAACGATGTCCGTAAAAGTTAATAACTGTATTTCTTTTGGGAAGCAAATACCTCATAAGGATTTCCATTCCTATTGCATCCCATGCCTAGGCCGTGACCACAACGTCACTGGTTGTCGGTTTTGTGCTAGGTTTAACAAGCGCACTATTAAACATCTGTTTGATTTTGCCCGACATTATTTTGGTAGAAAATTAAATTATACCATGCCGTCGGAACTTCCGATGACTGGAATACACAAAAAGTGCAAAGACAAGGATAGGCATCCGAGGCCCAAAACTGACGACCCTCTTCTAGGCCAGTCTCCGGTTTTCAGCGAGGCGCCTTCGCAGCCCCTTACTACCGCTTCTGTAGAACCACAAGCCGCCGCTGACTCCCACGTGGAGATGGCTGGGCCTTTGGATGCACAAGTTCTTCAGCCTACCGAGACTAACCTTTCAGAGGGATCCGGAAGTAGCTGAGCAACCCACAGCTGCAGACTGTCTCTTCAGACCTACTCAGTTAGGCATTAAACCCTCAGCTAAGTCTAAGCCTCCTTTAAAGTCAAAGAAGCAAATGCTCAAAATGACCTAATCACTCTGATCAGGGGTTCCCATCCCCCTCCTGATAAAAGGCCTAGACAGGATGCAGACTATGACTCATCTGACCAGGTGTCCATCTCTTCTGATTCATCCTCAGACCTAGGATACTCTTTACCCCCTTATGAGGATTCTGATGCTGAGGAATCTATTCCATCAGCCTCACCACCTGAGGACTACTCCTTTGGGGAAACCTTACATACCATGAGGGAGCATTTCCACTGGGAAGGCCAGGATTATTCAGAATCCAAGAAAAGGCTCAGAGACTTCCTTTTATTACCTCAACACAGACCCCTTGCTATTTCGCCACTGTTAGATATTGTGGATTATGTGTATACTGAATCCAGCTTAAATCCTGATTCCTTACCTCCAGCCCCTGTTAAACCTGACAGATACTACAGAGTCCCTGACTCGCATACATTTCTGTATAAAAGCCCTGTAGCTGACCCTGAAACTATTTTTCAGGGACCCAAAGGAGTTACGGCCTCATCAGCCAAGAATCCAGTTCCCTCTGGCAGAGATTCCAGAGCATTAGACAGATGGGGAAAGAAAGTATATACGTCTGCAACTTTAGCAATGAGAGCCTTAAATTGCCAGTTTCACATGCTAAAATATCAGCAATTTTAGTGTCTCAGTTGAAACAAAAAAATGCTTCCAGAATCAGATCCTCCTAATTTTAAAGAAATGCAGGATTTATTGCATGCAGCTGAACAAGTGGGAAAGCATACTTTGCAATGTGGTTTTGATTCTCTAGAGGTTTCCTGCAGAGCAGCAGTTACAGGCTCTGTCATTAGAAGACATACTTGGCTAAAAGAACATACGTTACCAGATCATGTTAAAGCAAAATTATTGGATGCACCTTTGCAGCAGGACGTGTTGTTTGGAGTTAAGGCAGAAGAGGTACTAAAGAAAATGGAGGATAAGGCAAAATCTATGCAAACGGTGAAGGATTTCTTACAGGTTCAGCCTCCTAGATTTAGCAGAAACTGGCCAACTAAGAATTGGTCCTTTCCAATTTCAGACAGACCTCAAAGGGGAAGATACAGACATCCAAGAGGTAGAGGTCAAACACAAGGTACTTACAGGCCTTGACAATGGGTTGCACCAGGCCAGAAAGAAGGGGAAGACAGGCCCCAACCATATAAAAAACAGCTCCAGTGATTTCCCACTTCAGCTGCCAAACAAATCCTTCTTGGCAGCCCCCTTGGGAAGAAAACTGGCACTCTTCTACCACAATTGGCAAATGATCACCAAAGACAAATGTGGGTTCTCAACATTGTATTTCAAGGTTACAGGTTCCACTTTCACACTTTGCCAAGGTTAAAAGTAATGTCAAACCTGCCACCAAATCAATGGGCAGAGGCTCAAAAACAAGTTACAGCACTCATGGATATGAGAGCTATTCAAAAGGTGCCATCACAGGAGCAAGGGCAAGGATTTCACTCGACTCTTTCTGGTACCCAGAAAGGACAAAGCCTGGAGGCCCATTCTGGATTTTTCATCTCTAAACACTTACCTGGATGTTCTGAAATTCAAAATGTTGACATTACAGCAGCTTCTTCCCATGCTGGGCAAGAAAGATGGTCTCGTGACTTTGGACTTCAAAGAGGCATACCTGCATGTCCCTATCAGACAAAACTGCAGAAGATACCTCATTCATAGCGGGTTCAATGCACTACCAATTCTCTGCACTGCCCTTTGGCTTATCTACTGTGCCCAGGGTCTTCACAAAGTGCCTGGCACCAGTAATTGCATTTTGTAGACGGAAAGGAATTCAAATTTATCCGTACCTGGACGACTGCCTGATTCAAGCAGAGAGCAAGGACATTCTTCTAAAGCATCTGGCATTTGTAAAAAAGTTATTAAGTTGCCTGGGGTACACAGTAAACGAAAAGAAATCAAAACTAGTGCTCTCACAAGAGATTATATTCCTGGGTGCCAGCTTAAACACAACTGCCCAGATGGCTTATCTCACGCCAGACAAAGGACAACTGACTCAATACTTTCAATTGATGGCAACAAAGACCCAACTCCCTGCAAGAAAAATTCTGCAGGCCTTGGGTTACATGACATCTTGCATACTACTAATTCCATATGCCAGACTGCATATGAGGAAACTACAATGGTACCTAAAGAATGTATGGTCTCAACACTGTTAAAGTTTGGAAACCGTTATACCACTAATCCCTTGCCTTCAACAGGAGTTTCAATGGTGGGCTCAAGCTTGTGACCTCAACAAGGGACAGCCTTTTGCACAACCCACAGCCAGGCAAACACTGACAACAGATGCATCGGATCACGCCTGGGGAGCACACATGGCAGGCAAATGTATTCAGGGTATGTGGCCCACAGAGCAAAGGCAACTTCACATCAATCAAAAAGAGATGCTAGGTGTACAAAATGCACTTAGAGCTTTCAAGGACCTGCTGCATCCAGGACAACTATTACTAAAGACAGACAACACCACAGTTATGTGGTACATAAACAAGCAAGGGGGCACTCACTCCTACCCCCTATGCAGACAAGCTATGACCTTGTGGAACACAGCTATAAACCTTCAAGTTCATCTGCAAGCACAATTCCTGCCAGGAGATAAAAACACACTGGCAGGCGACTTAAGCAGAAACATCATGGATCCCCACGAATGGGAGTTGAATCCACAAATATTCAGAATGATAACACAGAAATGGTGCAGCCCGGACATAGATCTGTTTGCATCTCCAATAAACTGCCAGCTGCAAAAATTCTGCACAAGGAGTTACCATCCACAAGCATGGAAAGTGGATGCCCTCTCATTCAGCTGGGAGAACCTACAAGTATACGCTTTCCCACCACTACCTCTCCTGCCAAAGGTACTCAAAAAAGCCAGGCAGGAAGAGCCAAAGATGATCCTGATTGCACCAGACTGGCCACACCAGCACTGGTACCCAATCTTAAGGAGCTTAGGACAAGAACCACCCTGGATTTGCCTCAAATCCCACATCTGCTGATTCAGCCTACAACAAACAAATACTACACAGCCAGCTAAAGACCTTAAACCTAGCTGCATGGAAGATTCCTTAGTCAAGCAAGCAATGCTTCTCTCCAAGGCTGTTATGGATGTCATTCTGGAGGCCAGAAGGCCTAGTACCAAGAAAGCCTATTCGGATAAATGGAAGAGATTCTGTGCCTGGAACCAAGCTCACAGCCTTGACCCTTTTGTCCCAAACATTCCTCAGATACTACAATACTTAACTGAGATGCTGGACAAAGGACTCTCCTTCTCATCCATCAAGATCCATGCCTCTGCCATCTTTGCTCATTACAACACGGATCCACCAATTTTCTCTAATCCTCTGTTAAAACAGTACCTCAGAGGGGCTAAAAACATAAGACCACCCCATAGAGCACCTACTGCAACTTGGGACCTCAACCTTGTTTTGGAGAAGCTAACTTTACCTCCTTTTGAGCCAGCCATCACAGCAGAATTAAAATATATCTCTTGGAAAACTGCTGTGCTCCTGGCAATAACATCAGCACGAAGAGTTTCAGAATTACAGGCACTAATGGCAGTGGAACCTTTCCTCATTTTCCACCAGGACAGGCTGTCTTTAAGAACTAACCCCTACTTTTATGCCAAAGGTTGTATCCAGTGTGGCTCTAAAGCAAACTATTCACCTGCCAACTTTTTATCCTAAACCACAGAATAAAGGGGAGAGACTACTGCACTCTTTGGATATTCACAGGCAGTGAAGCTTCTACTTGGACAAAACCAAAGCTTTCAGAAAATCTGAACTATTATTGGTAGCATATGCTGCAGGAGCACAGGGAAAAGCCATTTCAAAACAGACTATTTCAAAATGGATAGGACATTGTATACGTTTCTGCTACACATACCATGGAAAACCTGTACCTAGCAGCATTAGATCTCACTCCACCAGGGCAACAGCCACTTCAACTGTCTACCTCAGGGGAGTACCTACCAAGGATATTTTGGAAGCAGCAGCTTGGAGTTCTGTACATACCTTCACCAAGCATTACCATCTGCCTCTATACTCTAAATCCAGAGCTGGCTTTGCCACTGCAGTGCTGCAGGGCCTTATAGCCACCCCTAATGCCTTATAGAACCAGCCACCCTTCCTCAACTTTGGGATTCTACCCAAGTGTAGACTGCAGCAGTGTAACACGATGAACATAGTACAGTTTTTTACCTACCATAAATGTAGATGTTCGAGTGTATACACTGCTGCAGTCCAGGTTACCCTCCCTCCTTCCCCTCTTACTGGCTGGTACGTACATATGTCTTCTACCCTTACTACCTATGGGGAATATTTGCTGGAAGCTAAAATTTTTTTTACTTTTCTTATGTATGTTTTATTAGCAGTTGGAATTGCCTACCTATTTAGAGGCACCTGACATCTGGGGCAAGAAAAAATGAAGAAAATGGCGTCAACTGCATCTTGTATACCCCTGTCACACTGACATCAGGGAGGAGGCGACAGCAACCGACGCCGGACCAGGATTTTGGAACTCAGGCCAACTGGGGAACCGCCTGATGGCAGGATAACCCAAGTGTAATGACAGCAGCAGTGTATACACTCGAGCATCTACATTTATGGTAGGTACAAAACTGTGCTTTCGCAAGTGCTGGTCGGGCGACTCCTGAAATTTTCGTTTTTGAGTTTCAGAACCAAAGTCTTCAAAAAAAGATAAGTGCCCCGTTGTGGATCTTTTTTCTTGCTCCAACCGATGTCAGTAAAAGTTAACAATTGTCTTACCTGTAGAAAGCAAATACCTCATAAAGATTTTCTTTCGTACTGCATTCCTTGCTTAGGCCCAGACCACGATGTCCCTCGCTGTCTGTTTTGTGCTTTGTTCAACCCTCGAACTATTCATTGTCGGGCTATCTTTGCAGCAAATTATTTTGGTACTCTGTATAACTATCCAGAAATGGCTTTGGTAAGCCATCAGACTACCGATCTTCCGAAAAAATGTAAAGATAAAGATAAAGACAGAGATATACCGCATAGGTCCAAAACTGCCGACGACTCTTCCGTTAAGCTAGTCACCAGTCCGCCGGTACTTAGTGAGGTGCTTTCGCAGCCCCTGATACCCGCTACTTCAGATTCGCAGGCTTCTACTGAGACCCATTCGGAGTCCGGCATGCCGCGAGATGCTTCTTCGACTGAGGAACCTGGGGATGTCTCTACCTTGGATAACTCTGGAACTGCTGTGCAGGCATCAGCTTCTGAGGGTGTCTTCAGGCCTACAGACTTGCATTTTAAACCAACGCCATCTTCTTCATCCAGGCCTAAAACTCAATTCACGCTTAGAAAACTGATGTCCAAACCGCATGCTCAGGCCCATATGCCTAATAAATGCTTAGAATGGCCGAAGACCTTATTACCTTAATTAGGGGAAGCCAGCCTTCTCCCTCTGAGACCTAGAACTGATTTTCCTTCTGATTCTTCTGATCAGGAATCTGATTTTTCTGTTCCTTCTGATGACCAGGATTTGCCCTTATCTACCTATGAGGCTTCTGATGCAGAGGATTCCATTCCCTCTGCTTCCCCTCCAGAAGAGTTTTCTTTTGGTGAAACCTTGTACACTCTTAGGGAGCATTTCCGCTGGGAAAGCCAGGGTTACTCTGACTCCAAAAAGAGGCTATGGGGATTCTTACCACTTGCTCAATGCAGGCCTTTAGCTGTTCCCCCTGTTCTGGACATTGTAGATGATGCTTTCTTGAAATCTAGCCTTTCCTCAGACACTTTGCCTCCTGCTTCCAGAAAACCTGACTGGTATTAGAGTACCTGACTCTCACAAGTTCCTGTTCAAGAATCCTACTTTGTATTCAGAGACCATTTCCCAAGGACCAAAAGGCATTAAGGCTACTGCTGCTGAAAATCCTACCCCTTCTGATAGAGATTCTAGAGCTTTGGACAGATGGGGTAAGAAGGTATACACTTATGCTACTTTGGCCATTAGGGCTTTAAATTGCCAGTTACATATGTAAAGTACCAGCAGCATATTATGGGACTACTTAAACAGAAAATGATGTTGATTCCTGACTGTGCTGAATACAAAGAATTACAGGATTTAATGCATTTTGCAGAACAAGTTGGTAAACATACTTTGCAATGTGGTTTTGACTCTCTACAAGCATCTTGCAGGGCTGCTGTTACTGGGTCTGTACTTAAAAGGGATGCTTGGCTCAAGGAGCAAAACTTGCCAGATCATGTTAAAGCTAAATTACTGGATGCTCCCTTAAACCAAGACCACCTGTTTGGCAACAAAGCTGAAGTCGTCCTCAAAAGAATGGAGGAAAAAGCTAAATCTATGAAAACTGTTAAAAATTTCCTACAAGTACAGCCTCCTAGATTTAGTAGGCATTGGCCTTCAGAGAAGTGGTCCTTTCCAGTCTCTTCCAGGCCTTCTCAGTCCAAACCGAGGAACAGCAGACCACCCAGGTTACAGTCTCAGGCTGCACACAGGCCTAAGCAGAGGGGGGCTTCCACTTCCACTTCCAAAGCAGGTAGTAGTAAGCCACCCCCTACAGAAAAATGACATAATGACTTACCCTTAGCCCTCCCAAGCCCTGCTCAACTGCCTGCTCCCATAGGGGGAAAACTCGCCCTGCATGCAAAAAACTGGGAACTCATTACCCAGGACAAATGGATTCTAAATATAGTTTTCCAAGGATACAGATTCCACTTGAACACCCTACCAACCCCAAACGGTTGGCCAGACCTACCCCAAAATCTGTGGGCGGAGGCCCAACAGCAGGTTCTTTCTCTTCTATGTATCAGGGCTATTCAACCTGTCCCAGCAGAACAAAGGGGACAAAGGTTTTATTCAAGACTTTTTCTGGTACCCAGAAAAGACAGCTCCTGGTGTCTTATCCTGGACCTCTCTGTTCTAAACACCTTCCTGGTAATCCCAAAATTCAAAATGCTAACTCTTCAACAGCTGCTTCCTATGCTAGGCAAAGATGCCTGGTTGGCAACCTTAGACTTAAAGGAAGCTTACCTGCACATTCCAATAAGGGAATCTTGCAGGAAATACCTACGCTTCAGGGCAGGCTCAATACACTATCAGTTCTCTGCAATTCCCTTTGGCTTATCTACTGTGCCCAGGGTATTCACAAAGTGTCTAGCTTCAGCCATTGCATTTTGCAGGCAGAGAAATATTCAGATATACCCATACTTGGATGATTGTCTGATTCAGGCAGAAAGCCAGGACTTGCTATTAAAACATCTGGCATTCGTAAAGAAACTTCTACCCTCACTGGGGTACACCGTAAATGAAAAGAAATCTCATGTAGTACCCTGCCAACAGATTGTATTCCTGGGAGCAAGCTTGAACACAACTTCCCAGATGGCTTTCCTTACTCCAGAGAAACAAGTTTATTTGACAACCTACTTCAAACTTTTGACCACAAAGCCCCAGCTATCTGCAAGGAAAATTCTGCAAGCCCTGGGGTTCATGGCCTCTTGCATTCTACTAATTCCATATGCAAGACTGCATATGAGGAAACTACAATGGTATCTAAAAAGCCTATGGAGTCAACATTCTCAGAACCTGGAATCAATGATTCTGATCATTCCTTGTATAAAGACAGAGTTCCTTTGGTGGGCAGAGGCCTGCTACCACAACAAGGGGCACACTTTCACTCTACCCCCTGCTGCCCAAACCCTAACAACAGACGCATCAGACTATGCATGGGGGACTCACTTGGCAGGGCAGTGCATTCAGGACAAATGGAACCCGAGACAGATGCACCTGCATATCAACCAAAAAGAAATGTTAGCTGTACAGAATCCCCTGACAGCCTTCAAAGACTACATCCTTCCAGGGCAATTATTGGTAAAGACAGACAACACCACAGTTATGTGGTACATAAACAAGCAGGGGGAACCCACTCGTACCCTCTCTGCAGACTAGCCTTGGCTCTGTGGAACACAGCCTTGAGCTACCAAGTGCACCTACACGCTCAGTTCCTGCCAGGCAAGCTAAATTCACTGGCAGACGACCTGAGCAGAAATCTCATGGACCCACACGAATGGAAACTGAACCAAAAATATTCAACCCTTTGAGGAACAAATGGGGGACTCCAGAGAGAGACCTGTTTGCATCCCCTCAGAACTACCAGTTGGACAAATTCTGCACAAGGAATTCCCACAATCAAGCTTGGAAAGTGGATGCCCTGTCCTTTACCTGGGAAAGCCTCTCAGTTTATGCCATCCCCCCTCTGTCTCTCCTCTCGAAGGTTCTGCTAAAAATCAAGCAGGACAAGCCAAGGACAATACTGATTGCACCAGACTGGCCATGCCAGCACTGGTAACCCCTCTTGCGTAGTATGACACTGCCGGAATCATGGCACCTGCCTCGGACCCCCTTCACTGCTGTCCCAACAGGCGGGCCAGATTCTGCACCCTCAGCTTCAAACCCTGAATCTTGCAGCCTGGCTAATTCATTGAGCTCTCCAATAGCATCGCTCAGTAAGCAGGTGCTAGATGTCATTCTGGAGACAAGGAGGCCTAGTACTAGAAAATCTTATGCTGAAAAGTGGAAAATATACTGTTCCTGGAGGCCAGATTCAGGGGGTGAGCACAACGGTGCCCAGCTTGCCTCATATTCCTCAGTACTTAACATAAATGCTCCACAAGGGCCTATCCTTCTCTTCAATTAAAATTCATGCCTCTGCCATTTCAGCACATTAGAATACTGAGCCACCCCTTTTCTCTCACCCCCTGCTAAAGCAATTCCTTAGGAGGCCAAAAACTTAAGACCCCCCCCCCCCAGCAGAGCCCCTACTCCAGCCTGGGACCTTAACTTTGTATTGGAAAAGCTCACTCTCCCTCCATTTGAGCCAGCTGCAACTGCTGAGTTGAAATTCCTTTCTTGGAAAACAGCTTTCCTTCTAGCCATCACTTCAGCAAGAAGAGTGTCTGAATTACAGACCCTCATGGCAGTGGAACCCTTCATTATCTTCCATGCAGACAGGGTTTCCCTCTGGGACCAATCCTTCCTTTATGTCCAAGGTGGTGTCTAGTGTGGCCCAAATCAGTCCATTCATTTGCCTACTTTTTTCACTAATCCACAAAACAAAGGAGAATGAATACTGCACTCTCTTGATGTGCACAGACAACTTAGATTTTATTTGAACAGGACTAAGCTTCTCAGAAAATCTGAACAGCTGCTAGTTGGCTTTGCTGCAGGGGCAAAGGGGAAGGCCATTTAAAAGCAAACCATTTCTAAATGGATAGCCCATTGCATTAATTTCTGCTGTGAGCACCATGGAAAACCTACCCCACAGGGGATAAGATCAAATTCCACCATGGCTGCATCTACCTCTGCAGACCTTCTCAGAGGAGTCCCTACCAGGCACATCCTGGAAGCTGGTACCTGGAGTTCTGTACATACCATCACCAAGCATTACCACATGCCTATTTTTTCTAAATCCAGAGCTGGTTTTGCCATTGCAGTCTTGTAGGGCTTAATAGCTGGCCCTAATGCTCTCTAACTTCCTCCTCCCTTCCTTAGCTTTGGGAATCAACCCAAATGTGATGACTGCAATAGTGAAACACAAAGAACATAGTACAGTTGTGTACACTTACCCTAAATGTAGATGTTCGAGTGTATTCACTGTTGCAGTCCTGGTTACTCTCCCTCCAGCCCCCTGACTTATCTTGGCTCTACCTTTCCTTCTTGTTTAGTGTAATTAAGTTTTCTGGTGTATTTGCTTTTTGATGGAGGTGTACCATAACACATAATTGCTTCCCTTTGTGGAGGCACCTGACATCTGGGGCAAGAAAAACTGATGTAATGGCGTCGGCATCATGTTTTTATACCCTGACGACCTGATGTCATGGAAGAAGAGAGAGCATCCGATGTAGGCATCCAAGACTCTGGTATTCTGGTCGGCTAAGGGCTACCTGCAGGTAGATAACCCAAATGTGATACACTCGAACATTTACATTTATGGTAAGTGTACACAACTGTACTTTTCTTGTATCCTTTGTGTTCCACTAGCGATTTTCTGTAATAGCATTCACTCATCTTCCTAATAGCATTCAGTCTACCGAGAGAATTTTTTCTGTCTAGTTAATTTTCCTGGAATAAGTTTAGATTCTTGGTCATAGTGTGTTCATGTCATGCAGTAGTTTTGTATAGGTAACACATGCACAAGTGCGTGTATGTATGTATGTGTATATATATATATATATATATATATATATATATATATATATATAGGAGTACATGTGTGTATGTGTGTATATATATATATATATATATATATATATATATATATATATATATATATGTGTGTGTGTGTGTGTGTGTGTGTGGGTCTACTTCAAATTAATGAAAGACCACTTACCTGAAGACAAAATCGCCAATGCGAAATATCCGAAACCTGATTTTAATGAACGACCATATTGTCAAAACTTTTCTCAGAGTAAGTATCCAGCCAACCAACATTACAAGAAGAAACGCGCCAGACTCTCCCCAACCCACCCTGGTGGGGGGGTTATGCCCTCAACCCCCCAACTAAATATACCAACTCTTGAGATCACACTACAGTGGGGAAAAGAGCAAATTTCCCCATGTTGGCCAACTGGATAATTACCCTGAGAAATTATTCGGCAATATTGTTCATTAAAGTCAGGTTTTAGACAGTTCATCGATTACGTCTTCAGGTAAGTGGGTTTTCATTAATTTGAATTAGACCCATATATATATATATATATATATATATATATATATATGTATGTATACAGTGGTTTAGCATAATACTTCATTTTCTTTTAACTACTTAGTGTGCATGTGTTTCTCTGGGTTAGAAGTTGCAATGGCTGATGGCCAAGGATTTAAGAAATGCATAGTGTGTTCCTACTCGCCCCTTCCCCCAAGATCCACACCCCTTGTGCTTTTGCTGTTTTGACACTGCCCATCTTGACACAGTGTCAGGCCTGTGCTTCATTTATCTTCCACGCTGTACAAACAACGTGAGAGAAATTCATTGTGCAGGGTCATCGTACTTCTCAGGGAGGGTCTGCCATATCTTCCACTTCTTCCACTGGCTCCTCTCCAGCAAATGTACAAGAGACCTATGGATAAGTGGAAAGAAAAGGAGAGCAAGATTGAGAAAAAGAAACTATTACAAAGAGAAGAAAGATGGGGCGAAATTAAATTCGGGAGGGGAAGTCTTGAAAGCACTCCCTGGATCAGACTTTGTTGTCCAGTTCGAATCCCAAGGTATGCAAGTGTTTGGAGTTGGAAGTTCCTCTGATCCATCCATCACCTTCTCGGTCCCAGTTCTCCCTGGACTACTCACTGACCCTCCAAGAACAAAGGTACTAGAGACCACCTTTGGTGGCGTTATCAGCTTGGTTATCCAGAATCCTGACTGAATAAGATGGCAATGGGAAGACATTCCTTGGAATGCAAATTCAGCTCTGGGTTCTCTCAGTACCATTTTCTGGGAGTGAACCAAGCACTGGGCCAGTTACCTCCTCCTTGTTTTCCTTGTCCAGTTCCAGTCTACCGTTCAGACCCAAATATGCCTGTGCTAATCTGTCCCGGCGTACATTTGCCAGAGCCATCACTCTGAGTTACTTAAGCTCTGACAGGTTCCATTTCTCTCTTGGCTCCAGTATGGTCTGATCAGGAAGAGAGACTGAGCCAAAGTTGTGGGGCCATGGCTCCAGGGGATGTATGGACACCTAAGTTGTTGGAACCATCCCCTCCTGTTGGTGATTTGGTTCTCAATAGCTTGACACAGAAATCAGCCTTGAGTTCAAAACCCCGCTGTTCCAAGTCTTCCTTTCTTTCTGAGAACAGGAGGGCTCCTGTGGAGTTAATGTCCTTGCCCTTCAAGGCTTTTGAGATGGTCCTTTTGATGCCAAGGGAGAGGTGCATCCATCCAATTCAATTCCATTTGAACCCTGGCAAGAATTGGTTTCTCTTTCCTGTATCCCACACAAGGATAGTTAGTTCCACAGGCTTCATGCTACATTAGCTGCCAGTCTGATTCAGAACCTTCAACCCCCCCGGAACAAGTTGACAGGAAACAGACATGCAAGCAGAAGCACCTAGACTCTTCTCCAGAGTCTTTCATGGTAAACAGACGTGGATGAAGGTTCTCCTGCATTCCTCTCTGAAGATGTCACCTTTGGTGAAGTCCTCAAATTAATGAAGCAGAGAGTTAACTGTCCACCAATAACCCTTCTCTAGACAAGTCTGTTCTTGTAAGCCTTTGGTTCTGGCTGAACTTCATCCTGGGTGATACCACCCATTGACCCCACTCATTGATTTGATGGCTCAATGGGCATGGAAGGACCCTGACATGGTGTGGACATGGTGAAACCCATCTACAAGAAACTTATTAGGATTTTGACAGCACCAAAAGACCTAAAACACTGGAGCAAAGGTCCTCTTGTGGATGTGATGGTAGAAGTGACCACAAAAAAAGAACTATCTGAGGAAAGTTACTCTGTCTATTACTCTGACAGAGTCTAAGGCTATTGATCTGTTTGGGAAACAGACGTATGTTTCAGTGATTTTCACACTCTGAGCACTGAATTATGTAGCCCATGTTACCAAATTTCAGAGAAATCTGACCAAGGAAATTTCCAAGTCTTTCTCGAGTAACCTGCCTGCAGATATTCAGAAGATAGTGGCATTCTGGCTTTCTACACTATCTACTTCAGACATAGCCGTGCAACTGCTTTCTAACAGCCAATGGCATAGGCACGGGCATTACCATCTGTCGGCACACCTGGATGCATCTGTGTTTTTTTGTGGAAATTTTTAAGACTTTCTTTGTTAATGCCCCTTTTGATGGATCCAGCTTATTTGGACCAAAACTGAGAGACTGACCATGAGTCAAGATGGTAATATGCACTGTAGTGGGGATCTGCTTTTCCACCCCTCAGATAACTTATTCTAGGAATCAGCAGGCTGAAAGGCGTTTTTCTAAAAGTTACAAAGCTCTTTTCAAGATGGTTCTGGCTACGGACCTCATGGCAGAGGAGGTAACAATGGACCGACCTAGAGGCAGAGGCGGACCACATAACCAGGGATTTTGTTGTCCCTTTACCTACAAGCCCTTCCAGCACCCCTGAAGGTTTTGCCCGACTGCTGCACTCTAGAGACAGTCACGGGTGCTTATCTCTGCACACACAATCCTGTCAAAGCATAACAGAATCTGATGATGTCCTTTTCATTTATTCCTCAACTGATGTGACTCTGCTACTTCTACCAAATCCTTGGATCCAAAACTCTCAAGCTGCTCCCTTTACCTATAATGTCCCACCAACCTAACATACCACAGATCTCATTTGCTGCCATTCAGCTTCAGACATGGATCATGTTGCGTTCCAACTTTGGGAGTTATTTTTCAAAACAATTATGAGTTTACCTTAGGAAAACTTTATTCCTAAGTTAATTTTACCTTTTCATGCCTGCCTTACCTTCTTGTTAGTTTTTATAGCTGTTTTTCTCCTTTTAGCTGCTACTGCTTTTCTTGTTACTTCTCTAGTACCATTGTTGGTATGTTTTAAATTTTTTCTTAGAGTATTTCTTTCACTACCATTGTTGGTGGTAGTTCTTTCTTTTCTCCTGTTTTCTGCCTTTAAAAATATAGTTTTTGATAATTTTTCCTTTTTGTTCTGAAGTTTGCTAAGAGTAGTATGGCTAACAAGCCTACCATTTTTAAAAAGTGCATTACCTGTAGGCTTAAAATACTGAACTTGGATGCCCACAGGGAAAGCGTATATTGTTTGGGGACCCGCTCATTTAGATGTGAATTGCTCTATCTGCTCTGGGTTTAATTTCAGAGCCCTCCCTGATCAGAGAAACAAGCTGATGTTGAAGGGGTTTGTACTACTTTTGCTTCCATAGGTGGTGCTGAAACCTCCTATTTAAAAAATTGGTCAAGGGGAAGCCAAATTTGGCTCCCAAGGATAAAGACTCTCGCAAGAGGACACCGGCTTGCCCATCCTAATCTGCTCCTTTATTGGATCTACTGATGAAAATGTCTAAAAAAATTAGATCTGACAACCTCTGATCTGATGGTTTCTAAATCTCCCCAAGCACTTCCGCTCCTACCAGATCCTGCCGCTTCTCGGCTCCCTTCACCTTTGTTGGCTGGATCCCCCCACAGACATTCAAGATCTCTGTCCTCCACATCTTCTCTTAGGTAATGCAGAAGCTTATCTGAGGCTGATGACAGGATGATGGTGGGTAATCCCAGCTCCAACTATCATCCAGGTCTTTGAGCCCACATTTGTCCACTTACCCCTTAGTCTCTCCTGTGACCCAACCCACTGTTTTGGAGCTGTTGGATCAAAGACCACTGAGGACGTCCTCATCGGATCTGAA
The DNA here is from genome assembly GCF_019279795.1 of Protopterus annectens. NCBI lineage: Eukaryota > Metazoa > Chordata > Ceratodontiformes > Protopteridae > Protopterus > Protopterus annectens. The sequence continues at coordinate 1,407,471,846 of NC_056728.1, read as the reverse complement.
GACTGTTCTTCAGCACTTTTGGAGCCAAAGGAAGCTGAGCCAAAGCATTAGCACCAGATTTGGGGGTTGGGATGAACTCCAATGTTATTGGAGCAGTTTCTGGTAGCCAGATAAACAGCACTGGAGAGCTCATATCCAACTCCTTTCTCCAATGGAGTGCTTGTGGGGGTTGCAGGAGCTGAAAGTTTGAGAATTATAGGCTCCTTTGCCATCAACTTCGGTTTCCCCAGGTGTTCTGCCTCAGAGGTTTTGCAGAAGGCCTTCTCATCTAGAGAAGGACATCCCTGTCCTGTTTGGATCAGACAACTGTACTTCCTTCTGTTCTCGACCTCATTTATTTGCTCCACTGGCACAGACAGCCCAATCAAGTCTCCAGTTAATCCATCAGGACATCTTTATCTCTTCTACTACCCCAGACCATCCCATTGAGGAGGTCCCTTGAAAAAGGATTGTAAAAGGAGACACCAGATTCCCCTCTGGAATCTCTGAATAAGAACACTGATTTTGATGAAAGGGATGGGCTCCCCAGATCTCCACCAGAAGTCTCATTTGGAGACATTCTAGAACTTTTAAAATAGAAAGGTGGTTGGTCTTCCGATACCCCTTCCCAGCAGGAATCTGTGTTCCTGGTGGCTTTCAGGTCTGGCCTGGCCACTTTTTGGTGTCTCCCCTAGGGTGATGAACTTATTGACCTTGTTTCTCACTGAGCATGGAAGGAACAGGATTCTGTGGAGCCAATCCCTAAAATGACCTGACATAATTTTAGCTCCTCCCAAGGACAGGGCACACTGCAACAAGGGTGCCTCAGTTGATGTAATTGTTGTGGTGGCATCTACTAAGAAGTTGTTTACGGAACAGAGCTCTTCTGTCATCCCCCTAACAGGGAGTCCAGGTTCTTGAATGGATGTGGTAAGCATGTGTGCTTCAGCAACCTTTGCCCTCTAGTCACTAAATTACCTGGCACATTTACAAGATTACAGAGATTTTGCCAAAGAGATTTCCAAGTCTCTTTCTGGGTCCATGTCTGCCATGGACCAAAATAGTCCCCTCACAGATGGCCACCCTGCAGTCTATTTCTAATGGACATGGAAGGACATGTTTGTCTGGTACGTCAATGAACAGAAAAGAACCCAGATGATGTTCGTGTTTCACTGTTGCAGTCATCACACTTGGGTTATCTGCCTGTAGGTAGCCCGTATTTGGCCCGAATACCAGAGTCTTAGGATTTCTGCGTCGGATGCTGTTGCCTGTTCCATGTTGTCAGGGGTATAAAACAGGCAGCCAACGCCATTACATTAGTCTTTCTTGCCAAGAACGAGCCCGAAGCAGAAGCAGTTCGCAAGTGCCGGTTGACCGCTACCTGAAATTTTCGTTTTTCGAGTTTCAGAACTGAAGTCTTGTAAAGCTAAGTACCCCGTTGGGGATCCTTTTTTCTTGCTCTAACCGATGACAGAAAAAGTTAAACTCTTGTCTTGCCTGTGGAAAGCAAATACCTCAGAGATTTGCATTCTTACTGCGTCACCTGTTTAGGCCTAGACCTCAACGTCCCTCACTGTTGGTTTTGTGCCTTGTTTAGTGCCCGAGCCATTCATTGTCGGGCTATCTTTGTCGATAACTTCTTTCACTCTCGTTCTCCATATTCCGATATGGCTTTGATAGGCCATCCGACTACGGATCTTCTGAAAAAATGTAAAGATAAAGACAGACACAGACTGCATAGGTCCAAAACTGCCAACGACTCTTCCGTTAAGCTAGTCGCCAGTCAGCCAGTACCCAGTGAGGCGCCTTTGCAGCCCCTGATGCCCAGTTCTACAGATTCGCAGGCCTTCTGCTGAGACCCATTCAGAGTTTGGTATGCCGCGTGATGCTTCTTCGACTATGGAACCTGTGGATGTGTCTACCTTGGATGGGTCCAGAGCCGCTGTGCATGCACCGGCTTCTGAGGGTGTATTCCAACCTACAGATGTTCAAATTAAACCGATAACTTCATTTCTAGCTAAAACTACTGAGTTTCTCAGGCCCAGAGTACGCAATATGCCTAGAAAACAGACAACCAAAGCGCATGCTCAAGCTCCCATGCCACAAAAACAAATGCTTAGAATGGCTGAAGACCTTATTACCCTAATTAGGAAGCCAGCCCTCCGCTGCTAAGAGAGACAGAATTGAGTTTCATTCTGATTCTACAGACCAGGAGTCCGATGACTCTGACACGCCTGATTATCAGGACATGCCCTTATCAACGTATGAGGATTCAGATGCAGAGGAATCCATTCCCTGTGCCTCCCCTCCAGAGGATTTGCTTTTGGTGAAAACTTGCATACTTTAAGAGAACATTTCTATTGGGAATGCCAGGGCTACCCTCAGTCCAAAAAGAGACTCTCAGAATTCTTAGAGTTGCCTCAGCACAGGCCTCTAGCTATGCCCCCTGTCCTGGATGGTTGTAGATGATGTCTTCATGGAATCTAGTCTTACTCCAGACACTTTACCCCCGGCCCCTAGAAAACCTGACAGGTAATAAAGAGCATCTGATTCTTACACATTTCTCTAAGAATCCTACTGTGAATCCAGAGACCATTTCCCAGGGACCTAAAGGGATTAAGCCTACTACAGCCAAAAAAACCTACCCCTTCAGACAGGGATTCCAGAGCTTTAGACAGATGGGGTAAGAAGGTATATACCTCTGCAACTCTTGTCATCGGGGCATTGAATTGCCAGTTTCACATGTTGAAGTACCAGCAACATATTATGGAACTAATCAAACAAAAATGGTGTTATTCCCAGATTGTGCAGAAAATAAAGATTTACAAGAGTGAATGCATTCTGGAAACCAAGCTAGTAAGCATACTTTGCAGTGTGGCTTTGATGCCCTCGAAGCATCTTGCAGGGCTGCAGTCACTGGATCTGTACTGAGAAGGCATGCTTGGCTGAAGGAACAAACATTGCTAGATCATGTCCAATCAAAATTACTAGATGCTCCTTTAAATAAGGACTGTTTATTTGGCACCAAAGCAGGAGGTTCTTAAAAAGGTGAAAGAAAAAGCTAAATCTATGCAAACTGTTAAATAATACTTACACGTGCAGTCACCTAGATTCAGTAGGCATTGGCCTTCTAAAAATTGTCCATTTCCAGCCCCTCCCAGGCCTTCTCACTCCAAACCCAGAGGAAACAGGCCACCCAGACTACAATCTCATGGTATGCAGAGATCTAAACAATGGAGTGCTCCCACCTCAAAAACATGGAGTGGTAAGCCACCCCCTTATGGAAAGAGTTCACAATGACTTCTCAGTTATCCTTCCCAGCCCTGCCCAATTACTTGTGGCCCTAGGAGGAAAACTTGCCGTTCATGCAAAAAACTGGATGTCCATTACTCAGGACCAATGGGTCCTAAACATTGTGTCTCAGGGGTACAGATTCTACTTCCATTCACTGCCAACCCCCCAAGTAGGTTTCTAGACCTTCCTCCAAACTAGTGGGCAGAGACTCAAAATCAAGTAATTTTCTTGCTCACTATCAGAGCTATTCAACCTGTTTCAGTAGAACAAAGGGGGCAAGGTTTCTACTCCAGACTTCCTGGTGCCCAGAAAAGAGGTCTCTTGGCACCCAATCCTAGATCTGTCAATTCTCAACACCTTTCTGGTAGTCCCAAAATTCAAAATGCTTACCCTGCAACAGCTTCTTCCTATGCTAGCCAAGGATGCCTGGTTAGTCACCCTAGACTTAAAAGAAGCTTATCTGCACATCCCCCCATAAGGGAGTCTTGCAGGAACTATCTATGCTTCAGGGTAGGCTCTATGCACTATCAGTTCTCTGCACTTCCCTTTGGCTTATCTACTGTGCCCAGAATATTCACAAAGTGCCTGGCTCCAGCCATTGCATACTGCAGGCAGAGAAATATCCAAATTTTCCCATACTTGGACTATTGCCTGATTCAGACGGACTGTCAGGAATTGCTACTTCAGCACCTGGCATTTGTAAAAAGCCTCCTCACTTCATTGTGGTACACCATCAAAGAAAATAAATCACAACTGGTACCCAGTCAAAAATTGTATTCCTGGGAGCAAGCTTGAACACAGCTTCCCAGATGGTATTTCTCATTCCAGAAAAACAGGTCTATTTGACCAACTATTTCAAACAAATGGCCACCAAAGCCCAGCTATCTGCAAGGAAAATACTGCAAGCCCTAGGGTTCATGGCCTCATGTATTCTGCTAATTCCATATGCAAGACTGTATATGAGAAAACTTCAATGGTACTTAGAAATTCTGTGGTGCCAACATTCTCAGGACCTGGAAACAGTCATTCCAATCATACCTTGTCTAAGGGCAGAGTTCCTTTGGTGGGCAGAAGCATGCAACCACAACAAGGGACTGCCTTTCACTCAACCCCTCGCCGCCCAAACCCTGACAACAGATGCATCAGACTATGCTTGGGGGGGGCTTCACATGGCAGGCAAATGCATTCAGGGCAAGTGGAGCCCAGGCCAAATTCTCCTGCACATCAGTCAAAGGGAGATTCTAGCTGTACAGAATGCTCTGACAGCCTTCAAATACCTAATCCTTCCAAGGCAGCTGCTGATAAAAACAGACACCACATTTATGTGGTACATAAACAAGCGAAGGGGGAACCCATTCTTACCCACTCTGCAGGTTAGCCATGGCCCTGTGGAACATGGCCTTGAGCAACCAAGTGCATCTACAAGCTCAATTCCTGCCGGGCAAACAAAATTCACTGGCAAACGACATAAAAAGAAATCTCCTAGACCCACATGAGTGGAAATTGGAGCCCAACATCTTCAACCTTCTAATCCAGAGGTGGAGGGCACTGGAGGTGGACCTCTCTGCCTGCCCTGAAAACCACCAGTTGAACTAATTTTGCACCAGGAGCCCTCACGTCAGGGCCCGGAAGGTGGATGCCCTATCCTTCCAATGGAGAAACCTCTAAATTTATGCCTTTCCCCCTCTGCTCCTCCTCTCAAAAGTACTACTCAAGATCAAATGGTCAGCCTAAGGACAATTTTTATTGCCCCAGACTGGCCACGCCAGCACTGGTACCCACTCTTACGCAGTCTGACAACAGTGCCACCCTGGCACCTTCATCAGACCCCCTACCCTGCTGTCTCAGCAGGAGGGACAGATTTTGCATCCACAGTTACAAACCCTAAACCTTGCAGCCTGGCTTATCCCCTTAGTACACCACCAGCAACCCTCAGCAAACAGGTGCTGGCCATCATTCTTGAAGCCAGAAGGCCTAGTACTAGGAATCCTATGCTGAAAAGTGGAAAAGCTATTCTTGGAATCCGTCTCAAGGAAAAGACACAGCACTGCCCTCCTTACCTCAAATCCTGGATTACCTAGCAGAGCTATTCCACAGAGGCCTGTCTTTCTCCTCCATTGAGATTCATGCCTCTGTCATTTCAGCTCATTATAATACTGAGCCACCTCTATTTTCTCAGCCTCTCATCAAACAGTTCGTGAGAGGGGCTAACAACTTATGGTCCCCTAGGAGAGCGCCCACCCCTGTCTGGGACCTTAGCTTTGTACTGGATAAGCTCACGTTTCCCCCTTTTGAACCTGCTGCTTCAGCAGAGTTAAAATTCCTCTCTTGGAAACCAGCCTTGCTTTTAGCCATAACATCAGCCAGAAGAGTGTCTGAATTGCAGGCACTAATGGCTGTGGAACCCTTCATTATTTTCCATGCTGACAGGGTTTCTCATTCCCAAATTTTTACAGAAAGCATGTCAGTTGCAGAGCAGTTATCTGGCCTCACCTTCTACATCCATTATACATTGGGCAGCGCAGTGGTGCAGGGGTTAATGTTGTTGCCTCACAGCAAGAGGTTCTCCGGTTCGATTCTTGGCTGGGGTGCCTTCTGTGTGGAGTTTGCATGTTCTCCCTGCATTCGCGTGGGTTTCCTCCGACATTCTAAAGACATGCTTCTGGAGCATTTCTCCCCGGGCCACCGCTGAAAACAGGATCTGTGGAACCTAGTCAGACTTTCCTGGTCAACAAATGTTAAATAAATAAATTAAAATAAAAAAAATAAAATAAATAAATAAAACATCCACCTTGTATTCTGGATCTAACTCCAGACCCCCCTCTTTCACCCAACAGGGATGACTCATCCAGATGTAACAGGCCTCAAACTGACTGTGTGGTTTCTCCAGACAGCCCAGGCTGTACTCTCCAGTCTATCATATTCTGTTGTCTTAGAAGGCGGCTTCTAGATGGAGCTACAAAAGTAAATGGAAGAAATTTATATTCTAGGCACTTAACAGAGATCTAGACACCTTTTTTGCCCCTGTACTGCTTATACTTGAATTTTTGTCTGTTTTCAATGAGGGGGTTAGCTTTTCTACTATTAAGCTCCAGTTGGCTGCCATTTCAAAATTCCACCTAGGAGAAAATAACTATTCCTTAGTTTCTTCTAAATTATGTGAAGCTTTTCTCAAAGTGGGCTTTTTACTTAGACCTCCTTTAAAGGATCCTACTCCTCCATGGAGTTTGTGCTTCAGGCCCTGACCCAAAACCCGTTTGAACCATCCACCAGGTCTGATCTAAATTTTCTGTCTTGGAAAACCATCTTTCTGGTTGCTGTATCACATGGACTAGTATCTGAACTCCAGACTCTATTATATATATATATATATATATATATATATATATATATATATATATACATATATATACATATATATATATGTATATATTTATATTTATATATTGTCAAGCCGTGGTGGTGCAGCGGTTAGCGTTGTCGCCTCACAGCAAGAGGTTCTCTGGTTTTACACACATATATATATATATATATATATATATATATATATATATATATAATAGCCAGGTTATTAATCTCCCAGTTTTCTTCACAAACTTCTTGAATAAGAGAGACATCTTGCTCCATCTTTTGGCTTTGCATAGACTACTTTGGCTTTACTTCCATAGAGCCAAGGATTTCAGGAAAACTGAGCAGTTTTTCTTTCTCCTAACAAACTGGGCAAGCCAGTCGCCAATGTTACTTTGGCCATATGGCCAACTGATTGTATCTCTTTGTCGTACTAGAGGATTATCCTTGACTAAGCCTCCTAGAACTCATTCCATGAGATCTGTGATGGTCTCATCAGCCGTTTGGTCAAGGAAGACATTTGTACAGCTGCGACTTGAACTAATGCCCACACTTTTTATTGCATTACAAATTGGATTTGGTTTCCAGAAATACAGCTGCCTTTGGCTCACAGTATTCCAGAATATCCTTCCATGTGGGCCACCCAGGAGTTGAGTAGCTCGGGACTCTGTCCCATCATTACAGGAGTGAATGGAAAAGGACATCAAATAATAAAAGATGTTAAGTTGTCAATCTCGCCTTCATTCTTGCTGGATGGGTTCGGAGCCGATCCTCGGCTCCGACTCGTCACTTGCTAAGCTCGAGAGTCACTTTTACCATCTCGAGGCAGCCCCATATCCCATGATGCAAGGCGGTAAATACCCAGATCTCGTTTGCCGCTTCGCTGATGAGGTACTCCTTTTGCCAGCTCGTGGTAAGTAAATTGTTTTACAATTGTTAGACACCCCATTCCTAGTTTTTCTCTTGTATATTAGTATAATTGTCATTTTTAGGTAGTTGTAGGGTCGCTAGTCTAGTTTTACTGTTTCCCTACTTGTTTTTATTTAGTCGGGCCTTCATTCCCTTCCCATCCCTTCCTGTCAGGGTGTGTGTGTGGGTTTATATTTTCCCCTTTTAAGTTAAAATTTCTGAGTCTGGGACTGTGTGAGTTGGGTGTGTGTGTGTACTCACTATGTCCAAGGAACAGAGGGTCTCAGGCTTCAAGAAGTGTGACTCGTGCTATCAGAAGATGTCTGTGACAGACGGTCACACTTCTTGTATCTACTGCCTGGGACCTCTCCACCTGCAGGACTCCTGTGCTATCTGTCACTCTTTCAGCCAGAGAGTCCTGCAGGAAAGGAGAAATAAATTAATCTTGAGAGGACTTCTTAAACTGGAGGGCACCCTGGCCAAGTCTGTTTCGGGCAAGCCCTCTAAGACCTCCAAGGCCCAGGCTTCTGCTTCTAAGCCTCCGGCCTTGGCTCCAACTCCTTTGGAGTCGAGATCGGCTCCAGCTGGAGCCGATATTATTTTGACTAAATCTTCGGCACCGATGGCTATTGGTGCCGATACTTTAACTGCCACATTGGTGTCGGCTCCGATCATCATGTGACTAAGGCTTCGGTATCTGTGCCGACCGGCTCCGATACCATTATTTCCTTGCCTGTATCGGCTCCAGCCGGAGCCGATACATCCTTGACCAGACTCGGAGCCGAGAAGTTGTCGGCTCCGTCTGGAACCGAGGGTTCTTCGGCTCCGATGGTTCCGTCGAGGAAGCGGTCCAGGTCTCCCTCTTTGGAGCCGATACTATCGGCTTCGGCCTCTCCTCTTCTTTCGGAGTGGAGCCATCGGAGCCGATCATCTAGGACTTCCAGGCTCTCAGACCATGATTTAGAGAGAGTGGTAAGCCGATTGTTAAAATCACAGGCATTAGCCCAAATGCTTCATAGTCCGTCTCAACAGACGACTATTAGTCCACACCCTCTTCAAGTTCCTCCTTCGACTCTCCACCAGAGCTCGGAGCCGGAGTCTATGGGAATAGTTACTGCTATGGCTGCGGGGCAGATACCTCCCCTTTCTGCTCCTTCAGCTTCTACTCTTATCTCCTCCTCGAGACCTTCCTTGGAGGGATCTGGTGGTCGGGCTTCCCTGGTCTGCTCCGAGGGGGTGAGTGGCATCGGACCCTTGTCCGACCCTGCTCTTCCCCTCGGGGCTTCGGCCTTGGTGAGCTCGGCCCCAACATCTGCCTCGGAGCCTTCCCTTTCAGTGGGCCCGGGAGTCCCTGTTTCTTCGGAGCGGGGTCTCTCGGATCTCCCTGGGAGGGGAGCCTTCGAGGTGATGAGGAGTGTGCTGGCCCCTGGGCTCACTCAGTAGTCTATCCCCTTAGCTCCTCCCTCTACGGTGCCTGTAGATGTCTCTTCCCACTCTCTTGCTCCCGGACCGAGAGATCCACCGCCTCAGGTTTCCCCACTGGGAAGAACCCCCTCTTCCGAGGATTCTCCTGATCCTTCAGGAGATCCTCCGTGTAAGAGGACCTGTAAGAGGAAGCACCTAGACCCCCCCTGAGTCTACTACTTCAGATACCGACTTAGATGAGTCGGAGGGGTCCCCAAGATCCCCCTCTGAAGATGTCTCTTTTTCAGACATTTTAGAACTCCTAAAACAGAGGGGAAACTGGCCCTCCATTAATCCCTCCGAGGATGAGTCGGTATACCTAGAGGCGTTCGGATCTCGACCCTCCACCTCCTGGGTGTCTCCGCCATTCGACCCCCTCATGGAGGTGATAGCTCGGAAGGCGTGGGCATCTCCTGATTCCGTAGAACCAGTTCCCAGGAGGCCTTCTAAATTTATTACAGCCCCTTCCGAGAAACAATTTCTTACAAAAGGTGTCCCTGTTGATGCCATGGTGGTGGCGGCTGCCACCAAGAAGGAACTTGCAGATCCTTCCGTACCAGTCCATCCTCCTAACAAGGATTCTAGGACCATGGACAGGTATGGTAAGTGGATGTTTTCCCTCAGCGACCTTTGCCATGCGTTCGCTGAATTATTTATGTCACTTCACCAGACTTCAAAGGAACATCCTTAAAGAATTAGGTGAAGTAGTACAGGATCCTACAGCTGCGGGGGCTCAGGACAAGATTGCTTCTCAGCTAGGAATCCTTAACTCCATAGCCAACTCCTCCATGCGGCTGATTTCGTATGCAGCAGATGGAGCGAGTAGAGCCGCAGGGACAGGAGTGGCTCTTAGACGTCAGTCCTGGATGCGGCTCTGTAATTTTGCAGATCCCTTTAAGGCGTCCTTCACAAACTCTCCCTTCGATGGATCAACATTGTTTGGTCCTCAGGTGAAGGATACGTTGACCAGGTGTGAGCAAGATGGCAAGACTCTTTCTGCCATAGGAGTCCATTTTTCCACCCCTTCTAGGCCTTACCCTAAAGGACAGAAGGGCAGAAAGATGTGGTTCTGTAAATCTCAGGGAGTCACGCCGGACACACGTGGTCAGTTTACCCCTAGGGGCAGAGGGGGTAATAATAATAACAGACGCCGCCCTAGGGGCAGAGGGGGTCCGCAAAACCAGGGAAGCAGAGAGCCTCCCTCTGACAAGCCCTTCCAGCATCCCTGAGGTGTTGCCCGACTGTCCATCCTTAGAGGCAGTCAGGGGAAGATTATCGCTGTACCCAGAAGCCTGGCTTTTCCTTTCACAAGACAAATTGGTACAGTCGATCATATCCGAGGGTTACAAGATTCCTTCCGAGGAAAGTCCCTTCACTCACAAAAATTCCCTTCCAGATGTTCCACCCGGTCTAAGGGAAATCGCAAAATTAGAAGTATCAAAGCTTCTACACAAAAGGGCCATTCAGCCAGTTCCAACAGACCATTCAGAGCCCGGAATCTACTCAAGGTTCTTTTTGGTTCCCAAAAAGACGGGAGATTGGAGACCAATTTTGGACCTCAGCAGACTCAACAAGTCTGTGAAAAAGACAAGATTTTGGATGGTCACACTTCAATTGATTTTACCCTTCTTGGGCAAAGACAACTGGATGTGCTCAATAGATCTTCAGGATGCGTACTATCACATAAAAATCCACAGACGCTCCAGAAGGTTTCTCCGCTTTCGGCTGGGGTCCAGTCATTTTCAATTCAGAGCCCTGCCCTTTGGTCTCACTACAGCCCCCAGAGTGTTCACCAAATGCATGGCGGTGGTGGTCATGGCTCACCTGAGACGTCAAGGATTCCAGGTGTATCCGTATCTTGACGACTGGCTCATCTCAGCCACCACCAGGCATCAACTTCTCCAAGCCAGGGATTACACCCTAAATCTCTGCACTCAATTAGGAATTTCGATCAACTACGAAAAATCCTCCTTATTGCCCTGCCAGTCTATTACTTTTATAGGCGCAAATTTAGACACTGTTCGGATGTCAGCAAACCTCACAAGCCAGAGAATCCTAGATATCCAAAACCATGTGCGGATCATCCTTGCCAGCAAAAAAGTGCACGCCAGACTGGTCCTAAAAGTATTGGGCCTCATGGCAGCTGCCATTACTCTTCTTCATTTGGCCCGCTTTTACATGCGTCTCCTTCAATGGATGTTGTTCACCCAATGGTCCTACCAACAACTTCCCATGCGTCATCAAATTCTGGTGACACAAACTTGCAAAAACCACCTATCCTGGTGGATTCCTTCTCCCCAGGTTCATCAGGGCAGACCCTTTGTTTCCCCGGCCCCGGTAGCCACAGTCACTATGGACGCCTCCCTGATTGGGTGGGGGGGTCATTATCAGGGCAGGATGGTTCATGGGACGTGGCAACCGTTCGAATACCACCTGCACATAAATGTCCTAGAGATGAGAGCAGTGCTTTTAACGTTGCAAGCCCTCAACGACTTTCTTCCCTTGGGAACAATTGCAGTTCACACGGACAACATGTCCGTAGTGTGGTACATCAACAAGCAGGGCGGAATCAAGTCCTACCCCTTGTGTCGAGAGGCTCTCAGACTTTGGCAATGGGCGATCTCCTCTCATCGATTTCTGGTAGCAACGCATATCCCTGGGAAAACCAATATTTTAGCGGACAGATTGAGCAGAGCTATACTCATGCCTCACGAGTGGTCTCTCAAACAATCTATAGTGGAGGAGATTTTTCATAAGTGGGGCCGCCCATGTTGCGATCTTTTTGCTACTCCCCAAAACAGCAAATGCCCAGCCTTCTTCTCTCTCTTCCCACTTCCGGGCCATCCCCCCATAGATGCTCTTACCCAAGATTGGCCCCAGGGACTTCTTTATGCATTTCCTCCCTTTCCATTGATACCACAGGTACTCCAGAAAGCTACCGTTTTGAGAGCCAAAATGATTCTCATTGCCCCGTATTGGCCTCGACAAATTTGGTTTCCGTTCCTCCATCGTCACCTTTTAGTGCAGCCATGGCATCTGGACCCAGTGCCAGATCTTCTGATCCACCAATCGGGTCAGCTGCATCAGTCAATTCCTTCTCTCAACCTCACAGCTTGGTTGCTCCACTTCCTTCCTTAGCCAGGCTTCCTATGATCTCTAACCTGTTAGAGATATCATAGTGGCTTCCCTTAAATCCTCTACTAGAAGGATTTACACTAGCAAGTGGAAACGCTTCTCCCTTTGGGCGAAATCAAGGAGCATAGATCCCTTTACTGCCCCTGTTCATGCAGTTTTGGATTTTCTAGCGGAAATCTTTCACTCGGGTTCTTCATCTTCCACGGTCAAAGTTCAGTTGGCTGTGATCTCGAACTTTCATGTCGGGTTTGCAGATCACAACATTATGTCCCACAAGCTTTGTAGAGCTTTTCTGAAAGGAGTTTTTCTCTGTCAGGAGTCCTCCTCCTCAATGGGACCTAAATCTAGTGCTGACATCCTTAATTCTTCCTCCCTTTGAGCCAGCTGCTTCATGCTCACTAAAGTTTCTTTCGTGGAAGAACGCTCTTCCTTGTTGCTATTACCTCGGCTAGGAGAGTGTCAGAACTTCATACCCTCTCTGTTCGTCCCCCATATTTGGTCTTCCACAAGGACAGAGTATCCTTGAGAACTAATCCATCCTTTTTGCCCAAGGTTGCTTCAAAAACAAATTTAAACCAATCTATTGATCTCCCTGTATTTTTTCCTAATTACTCCAACAGATCGGAACAAAAATTACATTATCTTGATGTTCACCGCCAACTAAGATATTATTTGGACAGAACAAAACAATTCAGAAAGTCTGATCAGCTCTTTCTTTCTTATGCTGAAAATAAGAAAGGTTTCCCTGTTTCCAAAGTGACCTTGTCTAGATGGATATCTTCCACCATTTCCGAAATTTATCAACTTAGGGGCAAACAGCTGTGCTCAAAACCAAAGGCACATTCCACTAGAGGCTTAGCCACTTCTACAGCCTTTCAGGCTAGGCTACCCTTAGATACTATTTGTGCAGCAGCCACTTGGGCCACTCCTCATACCTTTGTTTCTCATTATAAATTGGATTTGGCCTCCAGGGATAGAGCCAGTTTTGGTTCCACGGTTCTCAAGAGTCTGTTCCATTGAGCCACCCAGGATAGAGGTGCTAGGGACGCGGTCCCATCCAGCAAGAATGAAGGCGAGATTGACAACTTAACATTTAGAAGTTATGTACCTACCATAACGTTCCATGTTAGTTGTCTTCTCTCGCCTTCTTTCTTGCGATTCTCCCTCCTGCCCCCTTGCCTGGACAGACCTTGATCTCTCTTGGCTCTGGAAGATTTTGTTTCTTTGGGCACCAGTTAGTTCTAGTTTTAGTTATCTGGTTTCCCCTTACAGCCTTTTTAGGCTTATTGCTCTTCTTTCCTTAGTGGAAAGTTTTTATGCTAGGTAGTTTTCCCTCTAGGTACCAAACGAGATCTGGGTATTTACCGCCTTGCATCATGGGATATGGGGCTGCCTCGAGCTGGTAAAAGTGACTCTCGAGCTTAGCAAGTGCCGAGTTGGAGCCGAGGATCGGCTCCTAACCCATCCAGCAAGAAAGAAGGCGAGAGAAGACAACTAACATGGAACGTTATGGTAGGTACATAACTTCTAATTATGTACTCACCTTAACATTTCATCTGTTGTCCATTTTTATTCTTTCTCAACTTCCCGCCCACCTGTCCCCCCATCCCTTTGCTTTTGGAAAGACATAAGCATTTTTCCTGGGAGCGTTTGTTCCATGTTTGAGCTCAAGCATCCTTTTTTTATTCTGTCTTTATTAATTTCCTTAGGATGTGGTCCTTTTATATCTAGGGGCAGCAAACTCTATCTGAAGTTTATGTTGGCAGGACATTATGGGTAGAGGGAAAGCTCGAGTTTTGAGATCCCAAGGATCTTAAAGAAGCAGCTGAGTCAGAACCCGAGTCTTGGATCCAAACCTATCAGTTCAGGAAAAATGAAAATGGACAACACAGATGGAATGCTATGGTGAGTACATAACTTTTTTTTTTCTTGGCTGCTTTCCAGAAGCTACTTCATACCATTTTGCCTTCCTACTATCAAGATTATGTTCCACCCAGTGAATGGAAACTTGTAGCAGCAGCAATTTCCAAACTGCTGGAATAGTCATCCAACTGGTCCCTGAAGATTAGTTAGAATCCAGAGTCTACTCAAGGTTTTTTTTTAATACCCCAGAGAACTGCACCAGAGTCACATAAATCAGGCGGGTCCTCGGTCGGCCGAATTCCAAAGTCTAGGTCTGGTGTTGGTTGTCGTCGCTTCTTCCCTGATGTCAGTGCGACAGGGGTATAAATGAACCAGCCGACGCCATTTTCTTCAGTCTTTTTTGCCGCACGGTGCCCGAAGCAGAAGCAGTTCGCAAGTGCCGGTCGGCCAGTTCCTGAGATTACAAAAAATTTGGAACCGAAGTCTTTTAAAAGCTAAGTACCCCGTTGGGGAAACTTTTTCTTGCCTCAGACCGATGTCAGACAAAGTTAATAATTGTATTTCTTGTGGGAAGCAAATACTGCATAAGGATTTCCATTCCCTCTGTATACCTTGTTTAGGCCCAGACCACAACGTCTCGGCCTGCCGCTTTTGTGCTACATTCAACAAACGCACTATTAAGCGTCGGGTGGAGTTCGCCCAGCATTATTTTGGGAAAGCATTTAACTATACTATGTCGTCGGATACTCCGACTCCGGTTTTGTCTAAAAAAACGCAAAGACAAGGACCGACACTCGAGGTCCGCGGCCTCTACCGACACCACGCCAAAGCCGACTACACATGGTCCGGTTCTCAGCGAGGCCTCGCAGCCCCTGATTACCGGCGACACATCTTTGGCGGTGTCTCCTGTACCAGTCGCAGGCTCCTCGGCCCACACCCTGACTACAGATACGAAGCCACGCTTGGCATTGAAACACAGAATGTGGACAGGTCCACCTCCACTCAAGGTGTCTTCAGACCTTCCTCTTCTTTCTCCATCAAGGCTTTCACCAAGTCTAAAGCTACCATGCACCCTAAGAGACCAGCTACACAGGGCCCATCTCCAGGCCCCATGCCTAAGAAACAGATGCTTAAAATGGCTGAGGATTTAATTACTCTAATCAGAGGTTCTCAGCCACCTCCAGACAAACGACCCAGAGTGGAGGAAGATTCCCCCTCCTCTGATCAGGGCTCCATTATTTCAGAGCACTCTGATTATCAGGAACAGTCTTACTCTCCTTTTGAGGACTCTGATGCAGAGGAATCTATTCCCTCTGTATCCCCCCCCTGAGGATTACTCATTTAGTGAAACTCTGCATACCTTAAGGGAACACTTCCACTGGTAAGGCTCAGGGAATTTCTTTTGTTACCCCAGTACAGGCCCCTGGCTATACCTCCTGTCCTGGACATCCTAGATGATGTTTACTCGGAGGCCTGCCTTAACCCGGACTCTCTCCCTCCAGCTCCAGTTAAGCCTGACAGGTACTACAGGGTTCCTGACTCACACCAATTTCTATATAAAAGCCATGCTGCTGACCTAGAAACCATCTCACAGGGGCCCAAGGGAGTTAAGGCCTCCATTGCCAAAAATCCATTGCCTTCCGAGAGAGATTCCAGATCCTTAGAAAGGTGGGGAAAAAAGGTATATATCTCGGCTACCTTATCCATGAGGGCCTTAAACTGTCAGTTTCATATGCTAAAATACCAACAGTTTCTGTTATCTCAATTGAAAACTAAAATGTCACAACCTGAACAACCAGACATGAAGGAGTTGCAGGATTTGATGCATAGTGCTGAACAAGTGGGTAAACATACCTTACAATGTGGTTTTGATGCTCTAGAGGCCTCATGTAGAGCTGCTGTTACAGGCTCAGTCATACGTAGGCATGCTTGGCTCAAGGAACAAGCCCTGCCTGATCATGTCAAAGCTAAATTACTAGACACCCCTCTGCAAAAGGATGTACTATTTGGGGCAAATGCTGAGGAAGTATTACGTAAAATGGAGGAAAAGGCTAAATCAATGCAAACTGTGAAAGAATTTCTGCAGGTTCAACCCCCACGTTTTAGTAGAAATTGGCCTTCCAAAAACTGGTCCTTTCCTGCCACAGACAGACCCCAAAGAGGCAGATACAGGCGCCAGAGGGGCAGAGGACAAACACAAGGCTCGTACAGGGGCAGACAATGGCAAGCTCCTACACAAAGAGGTGGTGAGGACAACTCGCAATCTTTCAGAAAGCAAAACCAATGACTTTCCCCTTTGCATGCCAACCAGGTCTCAAATGGCAGCACCCTTAGGAGGAAAGCTGGCACTATTCTCAAAAAATTGGCATATTGTCACAAAGGACAAATGGATCCTGAACATTATAAACAGAGGCTACAAATTCCATTTTCATACCCTTCCAAAAATGAAAGGCATGCCAAACCTGCCACACAATCAAAGGGCAGAGGCATAAAAGCAAATTTCAGATCTTATAAACATGAAAGCTATTCAAGAGGTACCTACACACGAACAAGGCCAAGGTTTTTATTCCAGGCTATTTCTGGTGCCAAGGAAGGGCAAAGATTGGTGACCTATTTTGGATCTTTCCATCCTAAACACATTCCTACTCGTACCAAAATTCAAGATGCTCACTCTACAGCAACTTCTTCCCATGCTGGGCAAGGAGTCTTGGCTGGTAACATTGGACCTCAAGGAGGCATACCTGCATGTCCCAATCAGACAAAATTGCAGAAGATGCCTCAGATTTCTTGCAGGTTCAATACATTATCAATTCTCTGCATTGCCCTTTGGTTTATCTACTGCGCCCAGAGTATTCACGAAATGCCTGGCATCAGTAATTGCCTACTGCAGACTTCAAGGGATACAAATATACCCTTATTTGGATGACTGCCTGATCCAAGCGGACAGCAAGCACATTCTTCTGAAACATCTGGCTTATGTAATAATGTTATTAAACTCTCTAGGATACACAGTCAACAAAGAAAAATCAAGACTAATACCATCTCGGAAGATAATTTTCCTGGGTGCCAATTTGGACACAAACACCCAGATGGCCTACCTCACGCCAGAGAAGCAGGAGCAACTAATTCAATATTTCAGAACACTGGCAAATTGCACCAGGCTGACTGCAAGGAAAATCCTGCAGGCTCTGGGATTCATGGCATCTTGCATCTTACTAATCCCATGTGCAAAGCTGGATATGAGAAAACTACAATGGTACCTAAAAAACATATGGTCTCAACACAGCCACAGTTTGGAAACAATGATACCACTAATTCCATGTCTGCAAAAGGAATTTATGTGGTGGGCTCAAGCATGCCAAACAAACACAGGTCTTCCATTCAGCAAGCCTCAAGCAAATCAAGTCATCACAACAGACGCCTCGGGCTATGCCTGGGGAGCGCACATGACAGACCGGTGCATTCAGGGCAAATGGACCCAAAAAGAAAAGCACCTTCACATCAATCAAAAAGAAATGCTAGCAGTGAAAAATGCTATTACAGCCTTCAAGGACCTTCTACAACCAGGTCAGCTATTGATAAGAACAGACAACACCACAGTTATGTGGTACATAAACAAGCAGGGAGGAACACATTCTTACCCCCTATGCAGACTGGCCATGTCACTTTGGAACATGGCCATGGACTTACAAATGGAGCTACAAGCACAGTACTTGCCAGGCAAGGAAAACACGCTGGCAGACAACCTAAGCAGGAATATGACAGATCCATGCGAATGGAAGTTGCATCCAAAAGTTTTTACAGAAATAATCCAAGAATGGGGAAGGCCAGACATAGATCTCTTTGCCTCCCACAAAAATCATCAATTGACAAAATTCTGCTCAAGGATCTTCCATCCAAAGGCCTGGAGAGTGGACGCTTTCTCTTTCAGTTGGACATCAATGACAGTTTATGCCTTCCCACCACTTCCTCTGCTGCCCAAAGTCCTATTGAAGACCAGAGCAGAAAGACCAAAGATGATCCTCATTGCTCCGGACTGGCCAAGGCAACACTGGTACCCACTATTAAGGAGCCTGACGCATTCCCCACCATGGACCCTGGCTCTAATGCCTCTTCTTCTTACTCAGCACAGCTTCAAAACTCTTCACAGTCAGCTGACGACACTCAATCTAGCCGCATGGAAGATTCCTTAGCATCACAGCAGGCCCTGCTCTCCAAGGAGGTGCAGGATGTCATTTTGGAGGCCAGAAGGCCATCAACTAGAAAAGCTTACTCTGCAAAATGGAAACGTTTTTGTGTTTGGAATGAGAAAAAGGGCCAGTGCCCTGGAAAACTGAATTTACCTCAAATACTACAATATTTGGCCGAACTGGTAAGCAGTGGACTTTCGTTCTCCTCCATCAAAATCCATGCCTCAGCCATTTCTGCAGAATACAACACTGATCCACCTTTATTCTCTCACCCTCTATTAAGACAGTTCCTCAGAGGGGCTAAGAATTTAAGACCTCCAAGAAAACAACCAATACCTGCTTGGGATCTTAATTTCATTCTGGAAAAACTGACCTTGCCCCCTTTTGAACCAGCTGCCTCATCAGATTTACAATATTTATCCTGGAAAACAGCTTTCCTTCTGGCTATCACTTCAGCTCGTAGAGTTTCAGAACTACAGGCTCTTATGGCTGTCCAGCCTTTCATCATCTTCCATCAGGACAGAGTTTCATTACATACCAACCCGTCCTTTATGCCTAAAGTGGTATCCAGGGTAGCTTTAAATCAGGCCATACATTTACCAACTTTTTATCCTAATCCTCAAAACAAAGGGGAGAGATTACTGCATTCTTTGGACATCCACAGACAACTGCATTATTTGGACAGAACAAAGCCTTTCAGAAAATCAGAACAGCTTTTTGTGGCCTATGCGGTAGGAGCTCAAGGAAAGTCAGTATCCAAACAGACAATCTCAAAATGGATAGCCCACTGCATACGCTTTTGCTATTCCTTTCATGGCAAAACTGTACCTACAGGCATTAGAACTCATTCCACCAGGGCCACAGCCACCTCTGCAGCCTTCCTCAGAGGAGTTCCTACCAAGGATATTTTAGAAGCAGCCACTTGGAGTTCTGTGCATACCTTCTCTAAGCACTACAACCTACCATTATACTCCAGTCTAGAGCAGGCTTTGCCACTGCAGTCTTGCAGGGCATTTTGGCTCCTCCTAGCTCCACCTAGTGCCTACCACCCCTTTCTTAGCTTTGGGATTCTGCCCATCTGTTATGACTGCAGCTGTATGCACGATGAACATAGTACAGTTTTGTACCTACCATAAATGTAGATGTTCGAGTGCTAATACAGCTGCAGTCCAGGTTTCCCTCCCACCTTCCCCTCTAGGGGTATTCTTTTATGGTGTATTTGCTTGCAACTACTGTTTTTTGATTATATTGCATTGCATTATTACATTATTTTATGTATTGCCTTCCTTCTGGGGGCACCTGACATCTGGGGCAAGAAAGACTGATGTCAGGGAAGAAGCGACGACAACCGACGCCGGACCTAGACTTTGGAATTCGGCCGACCGAGGACCCGCCTGACGGCAGGAGAACCCATCTGTTATGACTGCAGCTGTATTAGCACTCGAACATCTACATTTATGGTAGGTACAAAACTGTACTTTCTGGATGGTCACACTTCCGTCAGTTTTGCCTCTGATGAGGAAGGGCGATTGGATGTGCTTCATAGATCTGAAGGATACCAACTGTCAAGTGAAGATAGAGGCATTCGAGGAGATTTGTGTTTCAGGCTGGGAGTCGATCATCAGTTCAGAGCCCTGCTGTTTGGTCTCACCACAGATCCCAGGGTGTTCACCAAGATGATGCCAGTGGTGGCAGTGCATCTTCAGCTGCGCGGGATCCATGTCTTCCATTACCTAAGTGATAAGACTCCTGACCACCACTTCCTGTGATCACTTATTACACCATTTGGATCTTATGCTCCATATGATGCAAGACCTAGGGATCAGTCAACCTCAAAAGCCAATAGATTTTATTAGTTGCTACCTAAGCTCCAATTTAGGGGTTATCAAGCTTCCCCACTCCAGGGTACTGTCTGTATCCCTCCCAGCCTCTCTGTTTTTTACTACCACTCATCTCCTCTTGTAAAATTAATTCTCTTCTGTGCCTAATGCGTCTACAGTTCTCATGGTACCATTAGCCAGATTTTACATGAGTTACACTGGACCTTAGTGGCACAATGGTCCAAAATGTATCATACACTTCATGCCAAAATTCAGTTCATTCTGATTTGCAGGCAGCACATATCCTGGCAGATAGTATGTCCTTCAGTTGCAGGAAATTTGTTCCTTGTAGTTTCCCGTCACTATAGTGAACACAGAAGCATCTCTTCTGAAGTGGGAGTGGTATTTTGAAGGGAAGGCAGTCCTAAGTACTTAGTAATATGCGAAGTCAACCTTCCCATCACTCTCCTGAAGTTGAGGGCAGTCATCCTAGCATTGCAGGATGTCCTCCCCAGGGGTGTAATATCTTTACAGATGGTATGTCTGTGGTTTGGTACATCAACAAACAGGAACACACTCCTATCCACATGTTGAGAAGCTATGAGAGTCTGGCAGTGGGCAATGTCTTCTCATGTTTTTCTAATAGCAGCACATATCCTGGGCTAAACCACTGTACTGGCAGACAAAGCAGACCATCTTAATGCCTCACAAGGGGTCCCTCAATCCAACAGTGAGATCTTTGTTTTTTAGTTTTTGGGATCAACTTTGCTGTGTTATTTTCACCTAAGCAAGAAGTGCAGCAGTTACTGATGCCTCCCCAGGAACAGTAACTGAGGGATGTAACCCACAATTGGCCCCCAGGTCTCCTGTCTGCCTTTCATCCATTGCCCTTGAAAGACAAGTTCATCCAGAAAGCAAGAATGTGCAGGGTCAAGCTGATCCTCATTGCTCCTTTCTGGCCTCAACAAATGTAGTTTCCCTTCCTGTGGCCTCTACTAGTACAACCTCTGTGGATGCTGGACCATTTTCCAGACCTATTAACACAGCCATTTGGACTGCCTCCTCTGGACCAGAAATCCATGAAGCTGACTACTTGGTTCCTCCAATTCTAACACTAGCCGGAGATACTAGGCTCCCTATTTTGCTTGTTCAGATCATATCAGACCCCCAAAAAACAGTCCAGTAAGAAAGTCTACCATATAAGATGGAAGAGATTTTCCATATGGGCTATGGCGAGGGGATTAGAACCCTTTTTCTGCACCTGTTCCTTCCATTCTAGAATTCCTGTTAGAACTTTTACACAGTTGCTGTAGTTATACTACTATCAAAGTGCAAATAGCAATTCAACTTTTTACATAGGTCAGAATGACTATTCTGTAGCCTCCTTAAGAGTCTCCAAGGCCTTCTTGAAGGGAGCATTTCTTTTATGGCCATCTTTCAGAGACCTGGTATCTGCATGGGACATCACCATTGTTACGATCATTGAGTCAACCAGCCTTTGAACAGACATCAGTTGATTTTAAGTTCCTTTCTTAGAAAACAGTTTTTTTCTGGTGGCAGTTACTTCAGCCAGGCGGAATCAGAGAAGCAAGCACTTTTTTGCAAGCCCTCTCTATTTGGTCTTTTACAAAGAATAGTTTAAGGAGTATTGCATCTTTCTATCCTAAGGTGACATCCAATACTAATTTAAATCTGACAGTAAATCTACCAGTCTTTTCTCCAAGGTTCTCAAACAAAGGTGAATACATTCTACGTATGCTGGATGTTTATTGCCAACTTAGGTTCTGTCTGGACCAAACCATTCAGCAAGTCGGATCATTTGTGGGCTTCTCAAAACCTAAATTGGGCAAATAGCCCCGTAGCCATAGCCCCCTCCTGTCACCCTGATTCTCAGATTTAGCTTGCCACCATCCAGGTCAGCATCTTGGTCTTGGCTCCACTTGATGCATCCTTGTGGTAACCTAATGTAGTGCTTTTTTCAGTTTTAACTTCCTTACTCTGTTTTTAGAATTTGGTTAGGCTTTTATGTGCATTGATTAGATAGGGTTTGATAGCTGTGTGTTAATTTGTTCTTGTCAACTTTTAAGAGATTTCCCACCCTTTTCAGGCTTGGTGTCTTACGTACTAGAGTGTTGAGGTTTCTTCATTCTGTAATTTTTTTTTTATACTTTTTATTTTGTTCTACTGTTTTCTGTTTCCTTCGTGGATAGAGGTTTTAAAAAAAATGCTTGGCCTGTAGGTACAAGCAGTCATTGCAGGATGCACACCTTGGACCCTCGCACTTGGACTATGGGTGTTCCATTTGTGAGGGGTTCCAGTCCATAGCTATTAATGAGTGCAGGGCAAACTTGATCCTCAAGGGACTTCTTCCCTCCAGATGATCTGTGGCTTCTCCCATCTGAGAAGCACCATCAGCAGGACTCCGGGTCTTTGAAAGGGGACCGTAAGAGATACTCCATTGGGCTTGCTGGATCTAATGATCCCACAAACTTCAAGTTCCCCAGCCACCCTGTTGCAGACATGAGATCCAACCCCTCAGAGTGGATCCTTGTTGGTGCCTACAACCAATAAGACTCTGTCCCTGGCTTTGAGCCCTTTTCTGATTAAAGGGGGCCCACCTTGTAGGGCAGCTTCCTCCTTCTCCCTGTCCATGCCACTGGAGCCATGGCTGAAATCTTCTCCTTCCCTGCTTTGGTTTGGATCCAGCAGATGGGTTTGTCATCCTCTAAATAATGTTCTAAGCCCCCATCAGTGGTGTCATCCATCTAGTCTTAGATGTCAGGGACAGTATTAAAACTTCAGATTTGGAGCAATGGATGAGGTCCTTTTTGCAGGCACAGATGTAATTTTGCATTATACTATCTGGTCCCAGGCACCCCAGTTCCATCTTCTTGCTTCCTTCCTCTGTCCCTTTGTATCCAAAGTAGTCAGGCTTGGCTGTTTTCCCCGTCCTACTTGAGGCCATGGTGTCAAAGTTTAGTTTCCAGATTTGATAGTCCGTCTCACTCAGAACTTTGACTTTGGACAGGTTGGCTCCGATTTCATTGTTGGGCCTGGAGGTAGCTCTCTTGGGTTGGGGCCATCACTGGTACCTTTGAGTGCTGGAACACTGTGTCCTCAAGAGGCCAGCTTCTGCCTTAATCTTCAGTGTTATAGAGAAGATGCTCTGTGCTCAAGAGGAGGGTTTTGTTTCTCTGGCTGGTGTCTTTTCTCCCTTTTCATCTGTGCCTGTTTCCAATCATTAGTTTGCTTCTGAACAACCTACATCGGTTGGGTCTCCATCCAGCCCCCATGGCAGTGCTTTCCTCCTCTTCCCCTTTCTCCCAGCTTCATTGGTACAGGAGGTCTCAGGAAAGAGGGCACGTAAGAGGAAACACAACACAAAAAATAGCACCAAAGCACCAAATTGCTTCACCACAAACGAAAAACAGGAATCCATGCAGTCAGACAGTTTATTTCTCTAGCGCCTCGGCCACAATCAGCCTTCAAGGAGTAACAACTAACACATTTTACACAGTATATATACACAGTCAGCTACCAATTAATAAACAATCAATTAATTAAACTAATTAAAATTTAAAGTCACATAATACAATTTAAAGAATACTTTTCCAACAAAATTCCACATTCAAACCTTTAGGCATCAAAGTATTGTATTTTAAAATAAAAATAGCCTCTTTTTTTAAAAGCATAATTTTAACCTTTTCTTTATCAAAATCATTTGTTGAAATATGTTCCAAAATAGTCACTTTTAAGCCCACAGAACTACCATTGTGACATTCCTTAAAATGTTGGGCCACAGGACTTTCATCTTTATTTATTCGAATATCCCTTAAGTGTTCCAACAGCCTCATTTTAAGCATTCTTTTTGTTTGTCCAATATAAAATTTATTACATCCACATTTTATAGCATAAATAACCCCCTCTGTTCTGCAATTATAAACACCATTGGGTATAAAACGAATGTTATTAATACAAGAAAAAGAATTCACTGTGTAAGAACATACACTACATTTCCCACAAGGCTTCATACCTTTAACATAAATTTGTAATGGAAGTCTGACCTCAGGTCTAATAAATTTAGTATAAACTAACATATCTTTAATATTCCTTCCACTTTTATAAGAAAAAAATAATTTCCTATTAAACCTGTCAATTCAACAAAATTCCTAAAAATATAAAATACACTGTCTAATATTATCACTAAGAACATTATATGTAGAAACTATAAAAAATTCTCTAGATCTGTGCTATTAATCACTGTATTAATAATATTATTCCTAAATAATTTAATTTTTCTATTATTACATCTAATATCAAATACCTTTTTAATATCTCTATCAACTAATCTAATATATTTCCTCTTGATAAACATATTCCTAGTTTGTTCAATTTCTTTCATAAAATTATTTTCTTCATTGCACAATCTAGATATTCTTAAAAATTCTCCATAAGGCAATGAATCAATAGTATGTCTAGGGTGACAACTAGTGCCCATTAAAAATTCATTAACTGATTCAAATTTTCTTTGAATACTCGTGATAATCTTTTTACCTTTTGTACCACATAAATTAATATCCAGAAATGAGACTTGTTGCCCATATTGTAAACCATCGAATAATATATTAAATCTGTTCACTTGAATTTCTTGCACAAAATTAGATACTAAATGCAAACCACCTTCACATAAAAATATTAAATCATCTATGTATCTAAAATAAAATTTAACATAATTCTTAAAGAAAATTTTACTATAAATGCATTCCTTCTCAACTAAACCCATGAAAATATTGGCATGCATGGGTGCAAATGGAGCACCCATTGCATTACCTTGCATCTGATGAAAAATTTGATTTTCAAAATAAAAATAATTATTCTCTAAACAAAACTTAACTAAATCTAGAATATAATGAGTAAAAGGAGTATTACCCATCTGATATAATAATGCCTGTAATCCAAACACATGTTTAATATTAGTGGAAAGACTTTTTACATAGGTTCATAGGTTCATACTAGGCTATCTGCCCTAGGGCATTTATAAGCCTAGCCAGAATGTGTTTGGCTTTCGCCACCCATTTTAAATTTATTTTGCTATGCCCTTTTTCGAGGTTAGTATACTGTGACTCTGTCTAACAGTGACACAGAAGTGATACCTGGGGTAAACCTACGATCTCCCATCCACTCATCAAGATTCCTCTTGAAGAGAGTCAATGAGGCACTCTGCTTAACCTGGACTGGGATTTTATTCCAGAGTGAAGGGAGCCTCTGGGTTATGAATCTGTCCCTCCAGCATGTCCTATTTATTTCAGTGCTGAGGTTCAAGTCTCTCGAGCGCGTAGCTCGATGGGATTTGGATTTTCTGAGGTGCAGCATGTCTAGTCTATTAATTCCGGGTTGGACATGGCTTTATACGTCAGGCACAGATCGCCTCTGAACAGGCGGTATGCCACTGAGTAGAGCTGGAGTTTCTTTAACCAGGCAGCATATGGCATCTGTTTGAGCCCTTTGATCCTCTTGGTGAGGTATTTTTGGGGTCTTTCCAGTTGCTGCAGGTGTCTGGTAAGGTACATCCCAAAAAGGGCATTGTACTCAATTATGGGCCTGTTGAGGGATGAGTAAAGAGGCACGATGACCACCCCTGATCTAGATGTGAATCACTTCATGAATAGGTGGGCTATATAAAATGTTTTTCTAACCACTTTGGCCACGTGGTTGTCAAATGAGAGATTGCTATCAACTTGGGTCCCCAGGTCCCTAATTACTACTTCTGTACTTAATGGATTACCACCTATGTGGTAATTTGTGGGTACTTTGTTTTTGCCAAAGGGGATGACTATACACTTTTTGGCATTTAGCTTGAGGCCATGGCTCTGGCACCAGTTGTCTGTTTCTATGAGGCCCTTTTGGAGTATGCTTGTGTCTGCTGGAGAGTCGATTATGGCGCCCAGTTTGAAGTCATCTGCAAACTTGGTCAGCCACAGTCCTTCCGTGTTGGCCTGTACCTCCGAGAAATATATACTGAACAAGAGAGGTCCCAGGACTGAGCCTTGTGGGACACCACTTGTAACTGGTTTGGAGTCTGACATGGCTCCAGCAATTCTAACCATGTGGGTTCTGTCCTTGAGCCAGTTTGCAATCCATCTAGTGACATAGGGGTTTATATTTAAGCTGGTGAGCTTATCTATAATGCCCGAGTGAGGTATTGTATCAAAGGCTTTTGCGAGGTCCAGGTAGGCTGTGTGGACCACCTTCCCCTCATCAATGGCCTTGGTGACTGTTTCAAAGAAATCAACCAGGTTTAAGAGGCAGGATCTGTCCTTAACAAAGCCGAACTGGGTAGGATCCAGTGTCTGTAGGTCCCCAATATCTTTATTTATGAGGTCCATGATGATCCTTTCCATAGCTTTGCAGACCTAGCTAGTCAGGCTTATGGGGCGATAGTTTCCAGGATCCGTTGAGGCACCACCTTTATGGAGAGGGACCACTGTTGCTGTACGCCACTCTTTGGGCACATACCCTGTAGTAAGGCTGAGATTGAGCAGTAGTTTTATGTTTGGGTTTAGCTCTTCTTGGAGTTCATGTAGGACGCAGCCCGGGACACCGTCTGGTCCCATTGATGCTGTGTTTTTTGCTTTGGAGAGGGCGGCTCTTACCTGAGCATCTGAGATGTCAGGGGGGCAGCACTCTGCTGGAATAGATATTTGCCCTTTTGGTGGGGGGGGGGAGTTTGCACTGAACCTGTCAGCTAGGATGTTGGCAATGTCTGTGGGTTCAGTGTATTTTTTGTCATTTTGGACTAATTCTGAGCATATCTGGTCTAACGTTACCCAATACATATTGTCCTTCCATATAATATTCTTTATTTTATTTAAGAAATCAAAAGAATCTTGAATATAAGAAGGAAGTTGTTTGAATTCCTTCAACAGTATACCATGCAAGATAACCCCTAAGTTATGCAAAAAATATTTACAGGCAGAGACAATAGTCCTGTGGCCCAACATTTTAAGGAATGTCACAATGGTAGTTCTGTGGGCTTAAAAGTGACTATTTTGGAACATATTTCAACAGATGATTTTGATAAAGAAAAAGTTAAAATTATGCTTTTAAAAAAAGAGGCTATTTTTATTTTAAAATACAATACTTTGATGCCTAAAGGTTTGAATGTGGAATTTTGTTGGAAAAGTATTCTTTAAATTGTATTGTGACTTTAAATTTTAATTAGTTTAATTAATTGATTGTTTATTATTTGGTAGCTGACTGTGTATATATACTGTGTAAAATGTATTAGTTGATACTCCTTGAAGGCCGATTGTGGCCAAGGCATGTAAGAGGAAACACCTGGACTCCCCATAGAAGTCCTTCACAGAAGATACTGACCTTGAGGAGGGAGGGGGTCCTCTAAGTATCTGTGGGATGATGCCTCTTTTGATGATTTGGTGGAGCCACTTTGCCAAGATGGAAGCTGGAACACCAAAGCCCTACCTCTGGAGGAGTCAGTATTCTTGAAGGTCTTTGGCATAGGTCCATCCATCCCTTGGGTGGTTTTCCCATCTGGATGCTCTTAGACCTAGTGTCCCAGAGGGCATGGAAGGAACCTGGTAGTGGAGCCAGTTCCAAGAAACCAAACAAGATTGTTGCTCCCCACAAAGACCAGCTGCATTGGAGTAAGGGCTCAGCTGTTGATGCTGTTGTGGTAGTGGCCACCAAGAAGACTATTTCTGAGGCGAGCTCTTCTGTCCATCCATCGAACATGTAGTCTCAGGCTTTGAATCATTTGAGGAAGCATGCCTGTGTCTTTGCCACTTTTATACTGAGAGCACTTATTTATCCCCCTTGACAAGACTTTGACACAGTTTAGTCTCAGAAGTGTCAACTAATATCAAAATGCAGCAGTCTCCAGACAGAAATCACTCGAGACTCATTTGGCTATCCTGCTTTCTATCACCATTTCCATGAGGCTTATTTCAATGCAGTCGATGGAGCATCCTGAGCAGGTTTGAAATTCCCCTGTAGCTCCATACTTGGGTGTGTTTAACACTGCAGACTGCTTCAAAGCATCCTTTGTTGCCCCTTTTGATGGCTTTTCTCTGTTTGTACTGAAAGATAAGGATATCCTAACAAGGAGTGAGCAAGATGGGAAGAAACTGTCTGCTGTAGGAGTGAGCTTTGCCATTTGAGACGGACCTTTTCAGAGAATCAAAAAGGGGGCAAGTATTTCTTCAGAAAGTTGCAGCTGTTTTCTCAAGACTCCCCTTCAGAGATCTCTTCCCGACTATGGGGAGAATCATAATGGAATCCTGTCTGCAAAGTTGGAGTGGTCCACAGAATCAGGGTTTCTGTGGTGTGTTCTCCAGTAGACCATTCCAGGGATCTTGAAGGGTTGCCCTACTGTCTTACTCTGCAGTCAGTCCGGGGTCATTTTGCTCTTCACCCAAAAGCTTGGGAGCCATCACCTCAGATGCATGGGTGCCCAGAGTCATATCCAGAGGTTACTTCATTCCCTTTTCAGAGTTTCCAAACTTTTGTTTAAAGCGACGTCCACACATTCCACCCCATCAGAAACTGCAGGTGGCAGTGGAGATCCATAAACTTTCTTGTAAATAGTCATCCAGGAGGTCCTACTAGACCAGCAAGGATCCAGGGTCTATTCCAGATTTTTTATTTCAGAAAATGACACAGGACCTCAGGCTGGTTTTATAACTAATCAAATTGAATCTGTTCATAAAAAAAGGCCAAGTTCCAGATGATCACAGTGCAGTCCATCTTGCCACTGCTGGAGAAAGAAGACTGGATGTGTTTGACAGACCTCAAGGATGCCTACCATATCAAAATAGGTACTCCAGGAGGTTTCTGCACTTCTGGCTTTTTGAACAGTCATTACCAGTTCAGGTCTGCCATTAGGTCTCACCATTGCCCCTGGGTGTTTACCAAGTAAATGGCAGTGGTCATAGTCTGGCTCCGGTTGCAGGTGTTCTAGGTCTTTGTGTACCTGGATGATTGGCCTCTCACTGCCCCTACAAGAGCTTTGTTGATTATGGCCAGGGTTACCTTACTCCAACTACATGACCACTTGGGCATTAGTCAACTACCCCAAGTTGAGCCTTCAGTCTGTTTCAGTTTTAGAATGTATAGGTTATCACCTGGACAAGATAGCCAGGCTTCCACTTTGCAATGTCTCCAGTCTTCATGCTTGGGCCTTGTCAGTGCTTGTATTCTTGAAACATCCAGCTCAAGCAGTTGTGAAGCTAAGGTCATATGGCAGCATCCATAGGGTTGGTTCCTCTAGCCAGGTATGTTACGGCTCTGTGATGGACTCTGGTTGTACAGTGGTCTTTTTTAACTCACCATTTGGCTATTCCAGTACAACTGACAGATGTCGCAGCTACATTTGTTGGTGGTTTCAGTCTCCTTTAGTAACCAATGGGAGACTGTTCTTTCATCTCCTTTGGCCATGGTCACCACAGACTCCTCTCATCTGGGGTGGGGGGGCATTTTGAGAGGAAGGCTGTTCAAGGTCCCGGGTTGGCTGTAAAGGCCCACCTTCACATCACTGTTCTAGAATTGAGAGCAGTGGCCCTCGCATTGCAGGCTTTTCAGGGCATCATTCCAAGAGGTGTGATTGCTGTACAGATTACATTGTCTTCTGGTATCTGAACAAGCGGGGGGGGGGGGGATCACATTCTTATCCTGTGTTGAGGGGCCATGAGGGTTTAGCAATGATTAATTTATTCTCAATGATTTCAGGTGGCAGCTGTCATCCCAAGGAAATCCAACATTCTGGCAGACAGTTTCAGCAGGAGCATTGTATTACCTCACAAGTGGTGTCTAAATTCAAAGGTTGCAATTCATATTTTTGGCATTGAGGCACTCCATGTTGTAACCTATTCACCTCTAAAATGCAACACCAAGTGCAACAGCTATTATGCTCTAGTGCCCCCTCCGGGACAATTGCCCAGGGATGCTCTACTGTATGCTTGGCCCCAGGGCTTCTTTACTCATATCCCCAGTTTCTCATTAGTTTCTTCAGAAATCAGCCTGCTAAAGAGCATCTTTGATCCTCAGAGCCCCCTTTTGGCCTCTTCAGGTGTGGTCTCCCTTCCTTTGGCCTGTTCTAAAGTACCCCCTTTGGGTACAAAATCCATTCTGGATCTCATTTCTCATCCAGCAGGTCTGGAATCCCCCAAACATTCAGTTTCTTAATTTTACCACATGGTTCCTCCAGTTTCCTTGATGGCCATAAATCCCAAGCTTTTGCAATTGATTTTTCACATATTGTCTTCATATCAAAAGTAGTCTAATAGAAGAGTGTATTCTAATAAATGAAGAAGGTTAGGTGGGCAATCTCATAATGTTGGCCCTTTCTCTGCCCCCTTGGAATCCATTTTGGATTTTTTTTCACTGAATTACTTCAGTGTGGCTCCAGTTGTTCGATTAAAGTTCAACTGGTGGCCATTTCTAATTTTCATGTTGCAGGGATAGTGCACGTCTGGTTTATCCTTATGATTTCCTAGGCATTCTTCAAGGGTACTATTTGTTACATCCCCTAGTGTGGGAACCAGACGTCCCTGGAATTTGTCTTTTGTGCTAGTGATTCAATTCATCCATCTCCAAGTAGCGAGAATCTCTTGGACTGTCTTGCTACCAAGAAGATGGCAGAGGATGAAGCTACTCAGCTATAGAATGTTAGGCAAGTCTTTCATGTAGTGTCAGGCTTTTTTAGAAATACCATCAAAAGGCCAAAGGAACAGGCAGGTCTTGGTCAGCCATTTCTAAAAATGTATTGAAGTCTTTCCAGGTACTGCAGCTTCACCGTGAACTGGTGGGCCATTCTGTGCTTCAGTGGACAGCAAAGGGGCAGATAAAATGTGAACATGGCTTACACCTTGAAGGGGGGGACTAGGGTGTCACTGTGAGTGTAGGTATTGTCCTTCCAATAGTTGATTGGTTGGAATAGGCCTAATCCTATGAAGTCCCTAGAACCAGCTTGCTGTAATACATTGTTTAGAATTGGAACAAAGGACTTTTCTCTATTGGTCTCTCTTGGCTCAACAGGGCCTGCTGATACAATTTGAGTAAAGTTTGCCAAGTCTTTTTGTGCAATGGCCCATTAAGTTCATAGACTTCATGTAACTGGGTAACTGTTTGAAATCTAGAGGGATGTGTGCATGTTGCTATGGGAGTGCAGCCTTGGGGAGATTATCCTGATGCCAGAACTTGTTGTAGTGTGGGATTCTCAAGTTGATACTACCTTCAGCATGTGCATGACAATGTCATAGTCCTTCCACTTTATACCAGGCATGTGCCTTTTAAGTCAGGAGCAGTCTCAATCCTCCTGGATCAGTTTCTACATAGTAGGTAGTACCTCTCCTTTTAAGAAACCTTAGGATCCAGTGGCCATTTTATCATTTAGGCAGGTAAGGGTTATAAGTCCCTCTACCCTATTTTCTGCACCATATCTCACCACCTTGGAAGAACTCTTGAGGCTAGTGAACCCTCTTTGGACTGGCCTGTGCCCACCCAGCCCCGCAATTCCATCTCTCTAAAAGCATATTTCCATTATGTGGGGAAGGGAGGAGGAGAGTCATTTGTCAAAGTCCATCACCAAGTACAAACTTGAAACAAACTGGATCCTGATGCTGCATTTTTCAAGAAAAAAGATTATATATTAAAAAAAAAAAAACAGTAAATCTTCACATTTCAAACACTGACATGGGTATACATGTTAATAGAAAAGAAACCATAGCAACATTTCAATATTTTCTTGCATTATACATATATATTTTAAGTTATCATTCACTGCAACATTACATACATTGCCCAGTTCCTACCTTCCCTTAAACTTTACTCCTCCGTCTAAACTTTCTACATGTACTGTTCCCATAAATTCCATTAATTTTAATGTTTAATTTTCATTTTGTAGTAATTCCTTTTTTGGCAGCCAGTAACCTTAAATCTAGAAGGCCTTACTATAGACTATTAAGATACTGTTTCTTTCCTTAGTTACAACTATTTACTCCCCCAACATTCCTGGCAAAGTACTCTTAATATTTACCAACTCATTACATTTCCCAAAATCATCACCTCAATCACCTCCTTCTCCAGCAGACTGCCAGCATTTTTTACATACCCCTCCCAAACAGTTTCCTTCATTTTATCACTTGTCCGCTACTACTCCTCTGGTTGATAAATGTTTCATTTTTATATAACACCACTTCTTTCGGCTTTTCCCGGTTAAGGATCA
Organism: Protopterus annectens; assembly: GCF_019279795.1. Classification (NCBI taxonomy): domain Eukaryota; kingdom Metazoa; phylum Chordata; order Ceratodontiformes; family Protopteridae; genus Protopterus; species Protopterus annectens. The sequence goes on along the minus strand of NC_056728.1, from coordinate 1,407,439,603 downwards.
CCACAGCGGAGCACCTGTCCACTCATGATTGGCAGTGGAGTTTTACGGTGTCAAGTTGCCAGACCACAGAAGGCACACATGCACGCACTCATGCCTAGGGCCAATTTAGTGTTCCCAATCCACCCATAGGCAGGAGTTTACAGCATCTACTATCTTTTGTGTAATCTCTTCCCACATATCCCTATCGGCCGTAATAAAATCCCTTTTAGTCCATACGCCTAAATACTTAATCTTGTATCGCCCCATAAATATAGATATCGCTGTAGTGATTTGTTTGTGGATACATAGTTGCTACTACGGCCTTTGGTTTATCTTGTAACATGGAAAGACTTGAAAATTTCTAAGAATGGTCTGTAAGGCCAAAATATGCATTTAATGGATTGATCAGTTACAGAATAATATCTGAAAATAAAGCTTAACATTTCTTGATTGCCATTGCCATATTATTAATATCCTTAAATTTGAGAGTCCCTTATTTTCTTTGCCAATAACCCTAAATGTAAAGCAATTAAAGGGGAAAGAGGATGCTTCTGCCTAATTCTTCTGTTCAAACTCTACTTATCAAGGAGGAACACTCCCGTCTTAATTCATATCACTTTATATATCTTCCTGTTCATTCTATCATGTAATGAAATGTTACTATTGTCCTACGCAAAGTCCCAGCTGACTCCTTGATTGAACAGCGCTAGCATTTTCTTACACTCTGCTTCCCTGTGGATTATCATTGTTTTATATGTCAATTGTTTGCCTCCCCTCCAGAAAACATTGATTCATGTCACCTTTGGCAACACATTTGCAATTTTCTTAGGTAGTATAGACATAGACCTTATAGTCATTGTTTAAAATTGAAAGTAGTCTATATGTAGTTGAGTCTGAGAAGTCTCTACCCTTTTTTGGGTAATATAGGCACTACAGCTTTCTTCCAAGATAGTCATGCACTCCTTTTAAAATATTGATCTGATGTCTTTTTCATCCTTTCCTCAACTGTTCAGTTTTGAATTCGACCTTGAATCAAACTTTGGCCATTTCTCAGATTTGAATTGTAGCTCAAGCGTCTCCCCTTATCCACAGTCCTCTCCAAACCCTGTATTACCTCAGGTCTCATTTGCCACTCCGTGATTGGATGTGGTTGATGTGACTTAACTCATTCACTCCAATGGAGCGCAGGAAGTTTGCACTGTAACTTCCAATGGGAGGAGCCTGAGGCTTTTGACAGAATCAGATTGTCCTCACAATTCATGTTCATATTTCTGGAACCATAGGGATTATGAAAGGGAGTATAAATGACAAACTCTTCAGCACAAATTGTTTTTGTAGTGGTAGTATTCTTTAGTTTCTAGATCTTAAGCTGAATTTTATAAGTCACAGTAAACAGTAACTTTTACATTTGTAATATTTTGTAAAAACAGTATCTCAGTAACCACTCAAGTTAGACACATACTATCAGCCGCATTTTATTCATCTAACTGAGAGCTTTCATATGAGGCTAAGGAGTTCTGTCTGTGTTACTTGGTTGTTGAGATATTTAGAAAAATGAAAATTATAGCTATATAAATTAATATAAAAACTGTTGATATATATTTTGCTGCACTAGACAGAGGTCAAATATTAATGCAGCTGAGTTTGCTATTGTGTAAGCTTTAAGATGAAATCTTTTAAAACCTTGTACATAGCATGGTTTTGGAATTATTGATGCAAATATGAACAAGCAATATTTGATGCCTAAAGGCATCAGTAGGAGTTAACTGAAGATGCACTTCGAGCTGCTACTCAAATGTAATGTTAAGCTGTAGTCAGATAAGTGACTTCTTTTTTGGACTAATAGTTTCTCTGTCATTCTAATTTCTTTTTCTGTCTTTAATTCCTTTTTTGACTTTACCTCCCCTTCTCAAAAAAAAAAGTACCTTTAGGCCTCGCACCTTCCTGTCTGTAGTTTTTTTCCCCTATTAGTTACCTGGCGATAATTTAAAGGCCATGGTGATGCAGTGGTTAGCGTTGTTGCCTCACAACAAGAGGTTCTCTCATTAGATTCTCGGCTGCAGCGCCTTCTGTGTGGAGTCTGCATGTCCTCCCCGTGGTCGAGTGACATTAAAGACATGCAGGTAGGTGCAAGCATGAATGAGCGTGCCTCCTTTGAAGGTTGGGCATCGGGCTGGTACCTCTGCACCGTAAAAATCCACTGCCAATCATTAGCGGACTGGAGTTCAGCTGTGGTGGCCCCTAACCGGGAAAAGCCAAAAGACATTAGTTTTTTAATTACCTAGCGATAATTTACCATTGTTAGTGCTTATATCCACTTGAGATAATTTTACCATTGCTAGTATTTGGCTATAGCGGCCCTTTTTTTTTTATCATAGTTGTTTGTTGTTGCTGTCCATTGTTACATGTACTTCATGTGGGCATAAGATTCCAAACTTTGATGGCCATTCATTCTGTGTTTATTGGCTAGGTGCTGGTTATCTCAGTACTGAATGTGACATTTGTTTAGGATTTAATCATAGAGCATTGGTCAAACACAGAAACAACCTGGTACTTAAAAGGTTACTTCCCACATCTTCCTCATTAGTGTCTGGTGCTTCCCTCTCCACAAAGAAGCCTTCTGAGAAACCTATGGGGGAGAAAGGGGAAAAGACCAAGGAAAAGCCTAAGGAGCCAAGGAAGCACTTCCCTGACCACTTTCCTTATTAGGCTCCACCTGCAAGAATTCAAAGGTCCTCTAATCCTTCATTTTTTTCAGATACAATGATCTCTTCAGCTAAATCTCCTTCAGTAGACAGCCAGGATTTTCTCCAGAGTGAATACTGCCAAGGTTACTGTCTCCTTTTCACATAGAACTTTAAGACATCCCTCTATCGCTTCATCAGAAGGCTGTCTAAAACTAATGTAGACAGAATGATGAGAAAATTCCTCAGGACTCAAATCCATTTGAGACTCCTGGCTCCATCTTCCTATTAGATCTTGAACTTTGGATCATTCCAGACAACTTTAGTTACTCTTACTCCGTTCCATCCCTATGTTTTCAGAGATATCAGATCCAAGGTTCCTGGGCTTGATCGAGTCTGATCCAGCATCTTCTCTGAGCCAACAGGCTTGACTCTGTCTGAGCTGGAGGGATCTAAGAGTCATAGCCTCAGGAACAGAAATCTGGGGTAGAGGTATGACTCTCAGGGTTTTTGAGCTCTCTCTCTTCCCCTCAGGACTTCTGCTTTAGATAGCACTGCTCTGATTTTTGCTTGGAGGCAAGGTAAAGGGGATTCCCTGGGCTACCCATTTCAAGTGGCTTCTTCTCCTACTAGGGGAATCTTGGGCTCTCATTTGGCTTCTCCCTTCGATGCAGTCAAGAGAGCTTTCTCCGCATCAGGAGATATTCCTTGGGTCCACCCCCTCCACAACTCTCTGCCCTGGTTCCTGAGCCTATTCATTCTGTTCCAACAGGACAGCTGGTCGGTCCAGTCCTTGGCACAGTCCTCATCCAGGACTACCCTGTGGAAGCCACCTAGAAGCATAAGTGCCAGATGAGGCAAACTGATTCTCCACAGGAGTCCTTAACCATAGGTTTTGATGAAGGGGAGGGGTCCCCCGGATCACTCTTTGAGGGCATCTCATTCAGAGAGATTCTCCAGCTTCTGAGGCAGAAAGGTAGTTGGTCTTACAAACTCCCTTCACAGGAGGAAGCAGCATTTCTAGAGGCTTTCTGAACTGGGATCAGCTACATCCTGGTAGTTCCCTCCTGTTGGATGAAATGGTATACCTAATTTCACATCTGGCATGGAGGGATCCTGATGTGACAAAACCCAATCCCCAGGAACAGACACCTAGTTGCACTCAAGGACCATGCCCACTGGATCAGTGGACACTTGGTTGATGCTGTGGTGGTTGCAGCAGCTACTAAAAAGGCTCCTTTTGTCCATCCCCTTACAGGGAGTGTAGAGCCTTGAAGAGATTTGGGAAGTTAATTTGTGCCTCCGCAACTTTTGCCTTTTGGTCACTGAATTATTTGGCACACATTACAAGGTTTCAAAGGAATGTGACTAAGGAGCTTTCCAAGTCCTCCCAGGGTCCACATCTGCAAAGGATAAAAAGACTGTTTCTTTACAACTGTCCACCCTCCAGTCCCTGTTAAATGCCTCCATGTGGCTGATTTCCCCCTCCACAAAGGGTGTTTCTAGAGCACCAGGTTAAGGTATAATTGTTGGCCATGCCTGGAGCTGTTCAAGACATCTTTCACATCAATGCACCATTTGATGGATCTACTTTATCTGGACCCAAAGTTAGAGACTCTCTCCAGGAGTGAAAAACACTGCCATAGGAATATGGTTTTCTACCCCTCAGAGGACCTTCTCGCTTAATCTAAAATGGAGGTAGGAGGATGTGTTTCTGAAATTCGCAAGGGTTTTCCCTGCAATCCTTTGGAGATAGATCTCTGCGGTGCAGGGATGGTGACTCTTTAATGGCAGATGTTATCTCCATGCAGAGGATGCCTGCAAAACCAAGGCTTCAGAAGCCTCATCAGCACTCCTGAAAGGTTGCCTGATTGCTACACTCTTGAGGCAGTTGGATGGCACTTACCTCTGCACCCGAAAGCCTGGTTACCCATCACCAAAGATGTCTGGGTGTAGACAACAATTACCAGAGGGTATTACATTCCCTTTTCCCTTCCTCCTCCCATACAGTCAAGTAAAATTCCCAATGTACCACCCCATCATAGAAAAGCAGCAGCCTTAGAAATCAAAAAGCTGCTGTCAGAGAGTCATCCAAACAGTCTCACCAGACCAGCAAGTTTTGAAATTTATTTGAAATACATTTTTGGTGCCAACTAAAATTGGGGACTTTGGATCTAAGCCACTTGAACCAGTTTGTTCAACATTCAAAGCTCTAAATTGTCACAATTCACTCCATTCTCCATCTGTTCCGGGACGACGATTGGATGTGCCTGATAGAGATCTCCAGGATATGCCCTATTACATCAAAACAAAACAGACTGTCCAGGAGTTACTTTCACTTCTGGCTGGCGGCCAGGTACTTTCAGTTCAGAGTCCTGCTGTGTGGTCTCACCACAGCCCTCAGGTGTTCAAGTGTATGGCAGTGGTTGCAGCTCACTTGAGATTGCTTGGATTCTGTTGATTTCTTACCTTGACAACTGGCTCCTCATTGCTCCCATCAGACATCTTTTGACTCTTGCCAGAGACTACCTGCTCCAGTTATGCCTTGATCTAAGCATAACAGTGAAGTATAACAAATCTCATCTCTCTCTCTCACCAAAGTCCTGGAGTTTATAGGTTCTCACCTGGATACAGTTTTCCAAATAGGAAAGATTACCTCATTCCAGACTGTCTGCATTACAGCATCAGGAGGTGCATCTACTGTTGTTTCATTCAGCCCCAGCCAAGTTGGCTCTGCAGCTTCTCTGTTTGATGGGAGCCTCCATAACACTTGTGCCAATGGCAAGATTTTATATGAGGGTACTGCAATGGACACTGGCTGTCCAGTGGTTGATAAATTGACAACCCATGAACTTTACCATTTGAATCACCAAGTTTTGCAAGGAGTATGTAACCTGGTGGATTCACATACCATATGTTTCTCAGGGCTGCCCCTTTGTTCTACCCTTACCAAAGGCCACACTGACCACAATCTTTTCCCAGCTGGCATGGGGTCGCTATTTGGGACAGACAGTTCAAAACATGTGGTCCCCTTTAGTGGACAGTCTTTACATCAGTGCACTAGAGATGAGGGCAGTCCTGTTAGTGTTACAGGCTTTTCAGGATTCGCTCTCTGGGGGTGATTGCCATACAGACCGATATTTCGGTAGTGTGGTACATCAATAAAACAGGGAGGACCCCGCTCTTACCCCTTGTGTTGAGAAGCAGTGAGAGGGTGGCAGTGAGCAATCTCTTCCAGAAGCTTTTTATTAGCAATGTACATTCCAGTATTTTAGCAGACAGACTGAGCAGATTTGCGTACTACTTCATGAGTTATATCTCAGTCCTTCAGTGGGCAAAACAGATATTTCATCATTGGTGTCAGCCATGCAACAATCTCTTCACTTCTCCCAACAACTTAAAATGTAGCAGGTATTTTGCCCTGATCCTACCAGAGGAGGGGTCACTGACATATGCTCTGATTCACAATTGACCCCAGTCTTCTTTTTGCCTCACTCCTTACTCCTCTTATCTCAAAGTTTGTGCACAAGGCATGTCAATAGAAGAGCAAGGTGATCCTCATTGCCACATTCTGGCCTTTGCAGGTGTGGTTTCTTTTGCTTTAGCCTCACCTGATAAGCCCTCCTTGGGTTCTGTAGCACTCTCCTGATCTTCTGTCTTACCCATTTGAGCTACTTTATCTGGACTTACAAGCCCTCAGGCTAACCACATGGTTTCTCCACTTCCAATGAAGGCTAGACAGTCCAGGCTTTCTTCCCAGGTCTTGCACATCTTTACATCTTCTCAGAAGGATTCTACTATGTAGGTATATAAGAGCATATATAAGAGGTTCACTATTTGGGCACATGAGAGACATCTAGATCTTTTCTCAGCACCCATTCCAGCTGTCCTAGATTTTCTCACTTTTCCGTAGCAGAGCAAGTTACTCTACAATCAAGGTACAATTGGCTGTGGTTTCCAATTTTTATATTGTCAAAGACCATTCGTTGGCGTCTCTCAGGCTATGGAAGGCATTCCTTAAATATATTATTTTACTTAAACCACCTATTGTGTATCCAACTCCTCCTCAGGATCTGACAGTGCTTCTTCTGGTCGTGACACAGTTCTTTAAACCTCCAGCTAAAGTGGACTTGAAATGTTTGTCTTAAAAGACCATTCTTCTAGTTACTATTACATCAACTAGGTGAGTACCAGAACTCCAGTCATTATCTTGTCAACCAACTTACCTAATTTTTCATAAAGACAGAGTTCACAGGTTCATAGTAGATTACTAGGCTAGTGGCCCTAGAGCCCTTACAGGCCTAGCCATGTTAATCCCGAGTTGCCTGAATTGTCCTTGGTTAGCTGGACATAATTTACAAAGTGAGTCTGTGATAAATACTAACTACCCCTGTCCACGAGGGACATGGGTGCCACCCCTGGGGTGAATTTGCGGTCTCCCATCCATTTTTTCCTGGTTGCACTTGAATAAAGTCAATGAGAAGCTCTGCTTCACACGAATTGAACGTTTATTCTAGAATAGCGGCAGCCTCTAGGAGATGTTTCTCTCTTCAGCATGTTCTGTTAATGTCACAGAATAGGCTAAGATCCCTAGAGCAAGTGACTCTTGTGCCATTTGACTTGTGGATGTGCAGCACATCTATCAGGTCAGAGACTGCTCTGTAGGCCAGGCACAAGTCACCTCTCAGCAGCCAATACGATAGAGTACAGTGACAGGGCTTTCAGTCTATGCTTGTAAGTCATGGTTTGGAGACCCTGTACTTTCGGGCTCCTATTAAATGATTGAAGATGCATTCTTTTGAATGTGTCTTGATCTAACTTGAAACCACGAAAAGGCAAAATAGCGAAACAGCATATAAGCTAATTCTTTCCCTGGGAAAGAAATCGCTTGGCTGCTTCCGTTACTTTGCCATTTTTGTCAATGTAGTGCGATCTCGAAGTTGGTATATTTAAATAGGGGGTGTGGGGGAGAAGCCCCCCACTTTATGTAATGTTTTAACTTTTTTTTTTTTTTTTTTTCTGGAACAGTGGTTTTTTTTTTTCCCTTGGAAAAAATCACTGTTCTAAGCGTTCGAGATTGTAAGCTTTTGCTTACATGGGTTTGATAAATCATCGTTTGCTTTTTTAAGCATTTGATGATTGAACATAGACCTGCATTTTCTTGGTGAGAAACCTCTGTGGTCTCTCCAGCTGCTGCAGGTGTCTAGTGAGGTATACGTAGAAGGGAGCATTGTACTCTATTATTGGTCTGGTGAGGGTCGAGTACAATGGAGTTATAACATCCTTAGTCCTGGATGTGATGCCCTTACTTTTGAGATGTGCAATGTAGAAGGTTTCCTTACCACTGTGAATTCTTGGTGTTCAAAGTTCAGATTACTATCTCCTTCTGTTCCCAGATTTTACATCACTGGGTTTGAACTTAGGGGGTGCTGTCAATATTGTAATTAGCAGGGAATTCTGTTTTACCAAAGGGCAATTTTTTGTATTTAGTTTTAGACCTTGGCTTTGGTACCAGTCATTTATCTGTGTTAGCCCCTCCTGTAATATGTTAACGTCCTTGGGGGACTCGATGATTGCACCCAATTTGCAATCATCAGTGAACATGGTAAGTCAAAAGCCATCTACTTTAGCCTGGATGTCTGAGAAATAGTAAAGGGTCCAGCACAAATCCTTGTGGTATGCCACTGGTGATGGTTCTACTGGTATAGGTGGAGTCATCAACATTGCCAGTATTTGTTCTGTCAGTGAGCCAATAGGCTTACCCATCTAGTGACTTAAGGGTTAATTCCCAGCTGGGAGACTTTCTTAATGACAGCCAAGTGTGGGCTTGTGTCAAAAAGCCTTGGCTAGGTCAAGATAAAGCAGTATGTGCTGTCTTACTTTTATCCAGGGATTTGTTGACTTTCTCAAAGAAGGCTGCTAGGTTTAATAAGCATGATTTATCTGTAACAAAGCCAAACTGGATTGGGTCTAGAGTTTGATGGTCTCCTATGTCCGTAGCCTTGCAGATGAGTCTGGTTAGACTTCTAGGTCTGTAGTCCCCAGGCTCGGTTTATGGGTCCCTCTTTGTGCAAGGGGATTACTATTGCTGTTCTCCACTCTCCTGGAACAAAGACAGTTCTCAGGCTATGGTTAAAGAGAACGTCAAGTGGAGTCCACTAGGTCCTGTTTTAGATTGCTTAATAAGCAACCTGGGATGTTATCTGTTCCCATTCAGGCCATACTTTTGGCCTTGGAGAGTACAGATATGACCTGATCTATACAGATACTAGGCAGAGGACTGGTGTCAAGTATGCTTTTGGGTATGGCTGGCGGGGACAGGGGAGTGAAGTTTGCACCAAATCTGTCCGTTAGCAGGTTGGCAATTTCCTCTGGTATAGTGCAAGTGGTATCATCTACTACCAGTTCAGCACATAGCTGGGCATTCCCTTTTAGATTTCAGACATAGTTAAAGAATGTATTATGATTATCCTTAGCTAGAAATGCTATTTTAGCTCCCTCATTAGCTTTAGAGGACATTACAAGGTTTCTGATTTGCTTGTTCAAGCTTCGGAAGGAATTCTTTCTTTGCTGAGTCAGTTCCTCCTTCTTCTTAGACATCAGTTTCTTCATTTTAATATTTAACCTGTTTATACTTGAGGTCCACCAAGGTGGCTTGTTTTTTCGGGAAGACCTGGTTTTAATCTGGTCAGGTGTAGCCGAGTCTATACAGTTGCTTGTGTGTTTATACAAGGCATTTGTGTACACCTCTGCAAACAAGTCATTGACTGTGATTGTGTGTGTGTGTGTGTGTGTGTGTGTGTGTGGGGGGGGGGTTATAAAACTTTTTATACCATCACTTAGTAGGCTTTTGTTTGCTTTGGTGAGTACTATGTCTGGGACATTTGAGCCCCTTGTGGGGTTGCAGACTATCTGTTCCAGAGCATTTATATTGACAAAGTCCTGGAACCTCTGTGCAAGCATTTTTGTGCTCATGTATGTCACCCAGTTGATGGAAGGATAGTTGAAATCTCCTATGATTAAGGTAGTAGGCTGTTTGGCAAGTGACGCCAGCAAGTCTAAATAGGCAGTGTGATTTTGTTGGTTCATAGTGAGGGACCTATAGCTAGCAATGATGTGGTAGGGTATTTTGCTAATAGTTAATTGGACATGGAGTAGGTTTAGAAAGTCCTACTGTTTGACCAGTCTTGAGGTGTACTTGGCTTTAATAAAGATTGATACAACTCCACATTTGGTTCTTTCATGCTCATTTTGAGGTCTGAACATGTGGAAGGCATTGTAGCCTTGCATGGCCAGGGTGCTGTCTGTGATCTTGAACCCATGTCTCAGTGACTGCACAGATGTCAGCATCTTCCAAGGTTGAGGATTGCTTCCAGGGAGTGCAGTTTCATGTTTAGACTACTAGCATTAAGAGGCAGAACCTTGAGCTTCTCTTGAGTGGATTTTATTACATCACAAATTTTGCTGTTTTGACATTTCCTAAAAAAAGGCACTATGGGGGAGGCAACCGCCTTTACCACTATCCAAAAGCCTAGAAGAGACAGGTGCAGACTATCTCTGGCAAAGCAGCGTGGCCTGTCAACCATGTCTTCCTATGCTAGTAGATACTGGATCCCCCTGGACTGACACCACAAGCTAAGCCAATTGTCGAAGTCTGTCATTTTTTGTTTATATTGCGGCATCATACTGGGTGAAGGTAGAATACTGCTTAGATCTAGCGTCATACCTGCCTGGGGAAAGACAGTCAAGAGTTCAGTCATGTCTGTCTTTATATAGCCCACAGAGGTACGTCCCAAATCATTCACCCCAACCTGGACTATGACAGTCATAACGGTACTTGTTGAGTGACTTGAGTGCATGTGTGATTTGATGGATCCTGGCACCTGACTGGCAGCTGACCGTGACCATCACCTTGTCCAGCCTGGCGAGGGAGACATCTTTGTGTCCCACTATGGCATCTCCTATGACCAAGACATTAGATTTTGAGGTGTATGTGTTATTGTGTGCAGTGGTTTCTATTTGCATAGCAGTGTGTACAAGTGGTTTACATTTGTGAGGTCTCTGATCTTTTGGTAGGCTTCCAGTGAGTACCTCTATGTAAGTGGGTTTGTCTCATGACCTCATTTTGTGTCAGAAGTGAAGTGTGTGTGTGCTGACATCCTATTTGATATCTGGTTTGTTACATGAGAGAACTGATTCCATGTTCATAGTGTAATTTCATCTCTCACATAGGGTATTTGTTTTAGGAGTAAATGGTTGTAAGTAAACATGAGGCAATTCCTCAGGATGCCCATGTCAATCAGGCTGGCCAGTGAAATGATGGGAAACTGCCTGTGTATTATAGCATGTTTTTACCATATGTACTGTTAGGGAAGGGAGAGGACTAGTTTGACCAGTTTTTGTGCTAGAAATAACAAAGTTGGTGATTCTATTGAAGGCTTTGGATAAGTATGGCAACACTGCTCAGTGTGCCTGTAGTGTAGTTGGTAAGCCTGGGAGGGTTCCACTGACAGATATCCAGGGAAAAACTGAGTTCTGAGGTGTTTGCGTCTATACAGGGCACCACTAACCCCTGTTGCAACATGCATTGTAATATGCGAATGCAAGGCTTAAATACAGGCAAAATTAAAACACTTTTAAGCTCATCTATCAATAAGAAAGCACACAATGAACCTTCCACGAGCAGTCTCCAGCTCAGACGAGACTGGATCCACACTCTTCTGCCGCAAGGGTGTAAGATGTCTGGTTTAGGGCTCAAGTGTATCAATAACAAACTAGATTCAGCAGGTCTGAATCTAGTCTATGGTATCTAGGTATCAGAACAGTGCAAATAAAGTGCAGAGAAGTGCAAAAAATATTTGGATACCTTTTGTGTGTTTCCCAGCTCAGATAAACCAGGTAAACACCTACTACCACTAGATGAATAATCCCAGTCGTTCTAATGTAAAAGCACAGTAAAGGAGTGTCTGGAGTGAAATGCTGCCACAAACAAACTTTAAGAATATATATATATATATATATATATATCTATACATACATATATATATATATATATATATATATATATATATATATATCTATATCTATACATATATATATATATATATATATATATATATATATATATATATATATATATATACACATATATGGGATCCGGACACATGCTCGACTAGCATATGTCCGAATCACAAAATATCCAACACACATGCACAAAAGTGCTTAACATCGACAAGCGCTTCCGTGTATGTGTGCCTGTTTCGTAGATCGGACTACAGTGCGGGTAAGGGAAAATTCCCTTTTCCCCACTGTAGTGTGATCCCGGATTGAGAATAATAAAGTAGGGGGGTGGGGGTGCAGGGGGGCAAAGACCCCCCCCCCCCTAGCAGAAACGTAGATTTTTTTTTGAACTACACATACACGGAAGCGCTTTTCGATCTTAAGCACTTTCGTGTATGTGTGTTCAATGTTTTGTGATTTGGGCATATCTATATATATATATGTATATATCTATCTATCTATCTATGTATATATATATATATATATATATATATATATATACATACACACACACACACACACACATATATATATATATATATATATATATATACAGTAGTGCACTTTAAACAGCTTATAAAAGTGTAATTATTCAATAAATGTACTTCGCTTTGAATAAATGAGCTAAGAACCACTCAGTTATGCAGAATGTATAAAGGTACTGAAAAAGACGATAAGCTGATAAGCCCTCCAGCCAATAAAACTACATTCAGAAATCTCAAGTGTTTTCCAAACTAAACAGACCAGGCAACCTCCCCATGCACTAGACAAAAAATCCACTGACTTGTTTTGATGTAAAAGATCAAATAGAACAGACAGTGAGTGGCAAAATGCACTTTTTCAATATGAGCACAAGGAAAGGCAAATAAATTAAGATATCAACAGCAGTGTAGAAACTGAGGAGCTTATTAAGCTCAATTTGCATTAGGGGGTGGGCAGCTTAAAATCACCAGCTTTAAAATGCAGATCAACAAAGGGGAGGATGGGTGGGAAACACAGTAGGGAATCACCAGCAGTGCTCTAGTTTATGCAGAATTCATATCTTTTCAGAAAAAGAAAGGACCAGAAATTCACTGAGTATTTAAGTATCACTCAAGAGACAATTTAGCCAATGGAAAAAAAATGTGAAATGTGCAGCCTAGATGATTTAATTGTCCACCTCTCACATAGGAGGAAAAAAAAAAACATCAGGCCAAGCGGATTTCTTAAATCAAAAAACAAACTGGAGCAGCTTTATCAGTGAAAAAAAACAGCTTTATCAGTCACACACACAAAAAAAATACAGGTTTCCTCACCCAGCAGGGAGTTTCCCATCACATCAACCCTGATGTTCTTCATTTTTCATTGTTGCAGACATTACATTTGGGTAATATGCTGGCAGGTTGCTCTCAGTCAGCCTGATTAACAAAGTCTTGGGTCCTGTGTCGGTTGCTGTCCCTTCTTCCATGACATCAGGTAGTCAGGGGTATAAAACATGCAGCCGACACCATTACATCAGTCTTTCTTGCTGTGAGGTGCCTGAAGCAGAAGCAGTTCGCAAGTGCTGGTCAGCAGATTCCTGAAATTTTCATTTTTGAGTTTCAGAACCGATGTCTTCAACTTAAAGCTAAGTACCCCATTGGGGAAACTTTTTCTTGCTACTTACTGATGTCAGTAAAAGTTAATAATTGCATTACTTGTGGAAAGCAAATAACCTCATAAAGATTTTCATTTGTACTGCATTCCTTGCCTAGGCCCTGACCACGACGTACCTTGCTGTCGGTTTTGTGCTTTATTTAATCAGCGCACTGTCCGTCGTCGGTACATTTTTGCCTCTAAATATTTCGGTTCTCGCTTTAATTGTCCAGAAATGACATCGGTTAGCCATCCGACTACCGGGATTTCAAAAAAACACAAAGATAAAGACAGAGACAGGCTGTCGAGGTCCAAAACTGCCAATGATGCTTCTCCTAAGCCAGTCGCCAGTTTGCCGGTACTCAGTGAGGTGCTTTCGCAGCCCCTGATACCCGCTACTTCTGACTCGCAGGCCTCTGCTGAGTCCCATTCGGAGTCCGGTATGCTGCGAGATACTTCACCTATGGAGTCCGTGGATGTCTCTACCTTAGATGGGTCTGGAGCCACTGTGCACGCACTGGCTTCTGAGGGTGTATTCAGGCCTACAGACTTGCATATTAAACCGACTCTAACTTCAATACTAAGGCCTAAATCTCAATCTATGTCTAAAAAACCGATGCACAGGCCACATGTTCAGGCCCCTATGCCTAAAAAACAAATGATCAAAATGGCTGAAGATCTAATTACTATAATCAGGGGTAGTCAACCCCCCCCCACCCCACCTTCTAAGAGGCCTAGGGCTGAGCTTGACTATGAATCTTCTGATCAGGACTCTGTTTCTTCTGACTCTTCTGGATTTGTCCATACCTACTTATGAGGATTCTGATGCAGAGGATTCCATTCCCTGTGCTTCTCCCCCCCGAGGAGTTTTCTTTTGGGGAAATTTTACATACCTTAAGGGAGCATTTCCACTGGGAAAGTCAGGAATTTTCCGATTCAAAAAAGAGGCTTAGGGATTTTCTTCTTCTACCTCAGCATAGGCCTTTGGCTATACCTCTTGTTCTAGACATTGTTGATGTGTTTTCAGAATCCAGTATGGTGCCTAATTCCCTGCCTCCAGTTCCTAGTAAACCTGACAGTTACTACAGGGTTCCTGAGTCCCACAAGTACCTTTTCAAAAATCCTGTTGCAGATCCTGAAACCATTTCTCAGGGGCCTAAGGGCATTAAGGCTTCTACTGCTAAACTTCCTACCCCTTCTGATAGAGACTCCAGGGCGCTGGATAGATGGGATAAAAAGGTTTATACTTCTGCAGCCTTGGCAATCAGGGCTTTAAACTACCAATTTCATATGTCAAAATATCAACAGCATATTATTGGACTGCTTAAACAGAAAAGGATGACTTCTGATTGTGTGGAAAATAAAGATTTACAGGATTTATTGCATTGTGCTGAACAAGTTGGAAAACATACTTTGCAATGTGGTTTTGATTCTTTTAGAGGCCTCTTGCAGGGCTGCTGTTACTGGATCTGTGCTTAGAAGGCATGCTTGGCTTAAGGAGCAATCTCTGCCTGACCATGTTAAAGTGAAATTGTTGGATGCTCCTTTAAATCAGGACTGCCTGTTTGGCAATAAGGCTGAAGAAGTTTTAAAAAAGATGGAAGATAAAGCTAAATCTATGCAAACTGTAAAAGATTTCTTACAAGTGCAACCTCCAAGATTTAGTAGGCACTGGCCTACTAAGAATTGGTCCTTTCCAGCTCCTTCCAGATCCTCTCAAGCCAAACCCAGACACACCAAAAGCACCAGGTTTCAGTCCCAGGGGACTCTCAGAACTAAGCAATGGGAGGTCTCCACTTCCAAATCTGGAAATAATAAGACACTCCCCTATGGTAAACAGTCTCAATGACTTTCCTTTAAAATTACCAAGCACTTACCCTTTAGCCGCCCCTTTGGGGGAAAGATTGCTCTTCATGCAAAAAACTGGGACCTCATAACCCAGGACAAATGGGTTTTAAATATAGTGTCCCAGGGAATACAGATTTCATTTCCACATGCTGCCAACACCAAACAGGTGGCCAGACCTGCCCCCAAATCAGTGGGCAGAGGCTCACAAACAAGTACTTTCCCTCTTAAACATGGGGGCTATCCAACCGGTACCAGAACAGGAAAAGGGACAAGGTTTCTCTTCCAGGCTTTTCCTGGTACCCAGAAAAGACAAATCATGGTGTCCAATTCTGGACCTGTCTACTGTAAACACCTTTCAGGGCATTCCAAAATTCAAGATGCTGACTCTTCACCAGTTACTTCCTATGCTAGGCAAGATGCCTGGTTGGCAACTCTAGATTTAAATGTAGATGTTCGAGTGTATTCACTGTTGCAGTCCTGGTTACCTTCCCTCCAGCCCCCTGTTTTTCTCTGACTATACCTCTACTTTCTTTTACTATGCTTAAAAGCCTTTTGGTGCATTTGCTTTAGGTTGCAGGTACAGTTTTGTATTTTAATTTTATTTGCTCCCCATTTGGGGGCACCTGACATCTGGGGCAAGAACAACTAATGTAATGGCGTCGGCTGCATGCTTTATACCCCTGGTGACCTGGCGTCATGGAAGAAGGGACAGCAACCCGGCGGGACCCAAGACTTTGTTAATCAGGCTGACTGAGGGCAACCTGCAGCTTATTACCCAAATGTGTAATGACTGCAACAGTGAATACACTCGAACATCTATATTTATGGTAAGTGTACACAACTATACTTTCTTCTGAAGGCGACATAAGGATCTGTATTTGGTCTATTAATTTTCCAGTTTTCTTTCCAAATTTCTCTAACAGAGGTGGGAGGTGAAATATATGCTTCATTTGGTGTATGTACACAGAGAACTTTGATTTTTCCTCCATAGAACAACAACAATTAAGGAAATCTGATTTTTTTTTTTCCTTTTCAAAGACTAAGTTGGGTCAATCTGTCCCTGAAGTAACTTTAGCTAGGCGGCTCACTGATTGCATTTCTCAGGTTTATAAGGAAAAATGTTTTCCATTACCAAGACCCCAAAAGGCTCATTCCACATGATCTGTTTCCACTTCTTCCACCTTCTTTTCATGAACTTCAGTAGATGACATTTGTGCATCTGACACTTGGTCTAGTGCTCATACTTTTATTCCTCATTACAAATTGGATATTTTTTCTAGAGACAGAGCAGCATTTCATTCTGCCGTACTCAAGAATACCCTTCCATGATGACCATCCTTGCTTTCAAGCAGCTGGGGACTCTGTCCTAATTGTTGAGGAATGGACAAAAGACAGATATAAAAGTTATGTACTCACCATAACAATGCATCTGTGTCTTTTTTTTCATCCTTCTTCAACCTCCTCTTCCATTTGTGGAAGATGTGTACATGGATTCCTAGTATTTTCTTTGATTAAGCTCCAGATGCTCTTCACTCCTATCTCTAGAGTGTTAATAGCAATTTGCTGGTCTGTTTTATATACCTTTTGTTATTTACTGCTTACATATAAAGACCAAGGAGACAAACGATCTGAGGTAATATGGGGTTTGGAGGAGATTATGGGAAAGGGGAGGAGCTTGAAGTGCAGATCCAAAGTGTGAGAAGTGGCCAAAGTCAGATCCAAAACCCAAATGTTGAGGAAGGACAGCACCGATGCATCATTATAGTAAGTACATAACTTTTGTTTAAAGAAAACCTCCCAGATCTTTATCACTTTCATCCCTATAAACTCCCACATGAATACTATCTGTTCGTGGAGACTTCCTTGTTGATTGGTTATATGTCACCATTTTTATTTCCTCCTCCCTATCTTACAGTATTATTTTTTGAGCCTCATCTTCTAACTTTGGGATTAAGTATTCCATAAATATTTCCATTTGTCCCTTTTCTTGGTTCCCCATTCCTCTGTTTTATACATATTTTCATAGACTTTCTGAAATCTCAGTAATACCTCTGTAGGATTTTTCCTTGTCATAGGGCTAAGTTGTTTTCTTGTCATAGGCTACCTAGATTTGTTAACATCCTTTTCTACATTCTTTTGCAAAGTTGTTTGAGTTTTGTGCTCTGGAGTTATCAAAAATAATTGCTTCACAGCAACCTTTCTAAAGTTATGCATATTATCCAAATACTGTAGTTTCCCCATAGTACTCACCAATTGCTCATGTTGTTGCCGGAGTCTCCTTGTTCTTCAATACGTTGACCTTTGACAGGAAATTCCCATTTTCCCATATCTTTCTGTCTGATTTCTAGTTTTAAGCACTTTCATTTAATCCATTTCCCCAGCTCTCCTTTTTGGAGAAATGCTTGTCTGAATAACTCTGGAATCATTTCCACTTCCCATTCCTTAAATTCCTCTTTCAAAGAAAAAATAAATAAAAAATAAGAAAGTGCAGGCATCTCATTTTTAATTAATGAGGTTGCAGCTTTATTTTAGTCCTTGTTTGTACATGATCTGAAATGGTTATCAGGTGTGTTTCAATGCTTTCATACCCATGTGAATGTTAAATGTAATTTCTATCCAGTCTAATCCAGTTGTACCTTGGGGAGGTGAATGTAAATTCTGGCCAAGTTCTTTTTTATGAAGGAGTGTTGAAGGAATTTTTAACTGGTTATTCTGGTGTGGGGGTAGCCACATTCATTGATTTCCTGTCCTTGCATATTTAAACTGGTGCATGTGAAATAATTCCTGCTTTAAAACTTCAGCTTGGCAAGCTAAGAACTTGTTTATATTCACCTGGATAAAGAGAATTTAAGTCCCTTTTTTATGCACTTTTTTTTAAAAATACAGTATTTAAATTGATTTAAACTGTGTATGAAGGAGTGTTGAAGGAATTTTTAACTGGTTATTCTGCTCTTCAGTAACTTGAACTAAAAGCTAGTGTTGGCTGAATTTTGTTATTTGCTAGTAATTACAGGTGGGGGGGGGGTAGCCACATTCATTGATTTCCTGTCCTTGCATATTTAAACTGGTGCATGTGAAATAATTCCTGCTTTAAAACTTCAGCTTGGCAAGCTAAGAACTTGGTTATATTCAACTGGACGTATAAGAGAATTTAAGTACCTTTTTATGCACTTTTTTTTTAGAAAATACAGTATTTAAATTGATTTAAACTGTGTATGAAGGAGTGCTAAAGGATTTTTTAACTGGTTATTCTGCTCTTCAGTAACTTGAACTAAAAGCTAGTGTTGGCTGAATTTTGTTATTTGCTAGTAATTACAGGTGGGGGGGTAGCCACATTCATTGATTTCCTGTCCTTGCATATTTAAACTGGTGCATGTGAAATAATTCCTGCTTTAAAACTTCAGCTTGGCAAGCTAAGAACTTGGTTATATTCAACTGGACGATAATAGAATTTAAGTACCTTTTTATGCATTTTTTTTTTAAAAAATACAGTATTTAAATTGATTTAAACTGTGTATGAAGGAGTGTTGAAGGAATTTTTAACTGGTTATTCTGCTCTTCAGTAACTTGAACTAAAAGCTAGTGTTGGCTGAATTTTGTTATTTGCTAGTAATTACAGGTGTGGGGGGTAGCCACATTCATTGATTTCCTGTCCTTGCATATTTAAACTGGTGCATGTGAAATAATTCCTGCTTTAAAACTTCAGCTTGGCAAGCTAAGAACTTGGTTATATTCAACTGGATATATAAGAGAATTTAAGTACCTTTTTCTGCACTTTTGTTTTTAAAAAATACAGTATTTAAATTGATTTAAACTGTGTATGAAGGAGTGTTGAAGGAATTTTTAACTGGTTATTCGGGTTTTTTTGTGGGGGTAAGGCCAAAAAACCAATTCATTGATTTCCTGTCCTTGCATATTTAAACTGGTGCATGTGAAATAATTCCTGCTTTAAAACTTCAGCTTGGCAAGCTAAGAACTTGGTTATATTCAACTGGACGTATAAGAGAATTTAAGTACCTTTTATGCACTTTTTTTTAAAAATACAGTATTTAAATTGATTTAAACTGTGTATGAAGGAGTGTTTAAGGAATCTTTAACTGGTTATTCTGCTCTTCAGTAATTAAAAAAAACTGTTTTGTTTTTTTTTTGTTAAAATTTCGGGGGGGGGGGCCCAATTAATTTTTTTCCGCCTTTGCTTTTCTGGGCAAAATTTCCTCTTTTTTCATTTCAACTAAGTTGGAAAAAGGGAGAAAAAAAATTTGATTTTTAGCACTTTTTTTTAAAAAAAGATTTAAAATTTTTTAAAAAAAAAAATTTTTTAAGGTTATTCTGCCTTTCTTGAAAAAAAGTGGTTTTCAAATTTTTTTATTTCTAGAATTCGGTTGGGGGACCCCTTCATTGTTTTTTTCTTTTAAAAGGGGGCAGTTTTCCCTGTTTAAAACTTCGCTTGGAACTAAGAATTTGGGTTAAAAAAAAAAATTTAATCCTTTTATGACTTTTTTTTACTATTTTTTTTAAAACTTTTGAAATTTAAAATTTTTAAATTTATTCTGCTTTGTAATTTAACAAAAAGCTTTTGGTAATTTTGTTTTTGCAGTTTAAGGTGTTCCCACTTAGATTTTGCCCTTGCATTTTAAACGGTGCTTAAATTTCCCTGTTTAAAATTTCGTTGGGCTAAGTTTGGTTATTTCCTAAAAGGTTTTAATCCTTTTAGCACTTTTTTTAAAAAAACATTTTTAAATTTTTAAATTTAAAAGGGTTTGGGTTTTTCGGGACTCTTTAGAATTTAAACTCTGTTTGGCTGAATTTTGTTAGTTTAAAATTAAGGGGGGGGTTCCCAATTTCTTGACCTGTTTCTTTTAAAGGTTGGTTTTGTTTTTTGTTGGAAATAAAAATTTGGATTTCCGGGTTGGTTTTAAAGTTTTTTTTGTTTTTTTTAAAAATAATTTTTTTAAATTAAAATTTTAAAGTTTAAGGAATTTTTAAACTTTTTTTGTTTGTAACTTGAAAAAAAGTTTTTGGGCTAATTTTTGTTTTTGGAATTACATTGGGGGGTAGACCATTGTTTTTCCTTGTTTTAAACTGGTGCAGGAAAAAAGTTTAAAAAACTTCAGTTGGAACTGTTTGGTTAACCAGTTAAGGTTTTAAGTCCTTTTAGCATTTTTTTAAAAAAAACAGTATTTAAATTGATTTCGGGTTTTAAAAAATTTTGGGAAAACTGGATTCTGCCTTCGAATTTGAACTAAAAGTATTTTGGCTGAATTTTGTTATTTCTGAATTGGTTTCCACCTTGTTTTTTCCTTGCATAAAATTTAGGAAATTTCCGCCTTTTTTATTTGGAACAAAGCTTGGTTTTTTAATACTTGGTTTGTTTTTTCCCTTTTTTTTAAAAAATCATTTTTTAAATTATTTCTGTGATAAGGATTTAAAAAATTTTTAAACGGGTTATTTCCTTGTAACTTGAAAAAAGTATGTTGGTAATTTTGTTTTTTTAGTTTACTTGGGGGGTACCACATTCATTATTTCCTGCCTTGCTTTTTTAAAGGGCATTAAATAACCCGCTTTAAAAATTAAAAGAATTTTTAACCTATTTTTTCCATGCCTTTTTTTTAAAAAATAAGATTTAAATTATTTAAATTTTAAAGGATTTGGGGGAAAATTTTTCTGGTTTACTGGTGTGGGGGAATTTCTTGAGGCAATTTAAACGGGTCATGTAAAAACCTCTTTTTTCCTTTAAACAAAACAAAATACTTAAGAGTTTTAAGTATTTTTGCCAAAAATAAGTATTTAAATTGTTTTTAAACAGAAGGAGGGAAGGTTTTTTAACACCCCTTTTCATTATTCCCCCCCACCCCCCTTTTTTTTTTTTTTAACACTTTAAACCCCCCCTCGGGCCCCCTCTGGGAATTTCCCTAACAAGGCAGGGTCAACGACACCCCACGGGTTACAAAGAACACGGGAAATAAAAAAAAATTAAGTTTTTTTTCCCCCCTTTTTTTTAAGGGTACAACATTTGTAGGTTTCTGAGCCCCAAGCCCTTCTTTTTTTGAGGGAAGTTCTAGTTTGTTTTTTTTTTTGAACGCCACTTTTTACCCCAAATTTTTTTTCACTCCACGCAGAAAAAAAAAAAAAAATTTCATCTGTTTTACGACTTGGACCACTTTTATTTTTGCATAAAAAACTAAGATTTTTCTGTTTGAAACCCAACCCGGTTTAAACCCTTTTTGGACCATTTATTTTTTCACAGATTTGGGGCCACTTTTGGAAAACAGGATTAATCCCTTTAAACCTTTTTGGGGGCTATGTCTGTTATTCAAAAGGTTTTAATTCGGGTTTCCCTTTGGGCTTTCAAGCCATTTTTTTCTTAAGGGGCGGGTTGCACCTTTGGGAGGAAGGCTGGCTCTGCCCCTAGGGGGTTTTTAAAAGGCAAGGCTCAATCTAACCCTTTTTTACAACCCTTTGCTGGGAAGATGGAGGGTGCGGGTCAGCGGTTAATTGAGCATTTCCAGCTTCTAAAAGTTTTAAATTTTTTATTCTGTTGGTTGTAATTTGAAAATGGTTCAAAGTTTTTTGGGAAAGCACCCCCGGACATTGGGGGTTTTAACCTTTTCAACATGTTTTCCCCAAAACCGGAAAACCCATTCCAAAAGGGAGGGGGTTACCATTTTTTTCTTTAAAAGGTTCTTCCACTCTTGGGGGAAAGAGGCTGGACCCCCCCGGGGGGAATTTTTTTAAAATGGGCCCAAAAACTGTTTTTACAAATTTGGGTTATTTTTTTTTGCTCTCAAACTAGACCCCACAACAGCTTTGAAATTTGGGGGTTTTTTTAAGAAATTCCCAAACAACCTCATTTGGGTACTTAACTCCCGATTTTTTTGATTTGGAAATTATTTTTCAGCTTTAACTTTTAAGCCCAAGTTCCTGGATTCCAAAAAAATTTAAAATCCCCAAAAAATTAAAAGCATCCCCCTTCCCCCCCACGGGAAAAATTTTCCCCCAAAAATTTTTCTCATGTCCAAACAGGCAATCTCCCCCGGTCCCTTTAATTGGGAATTTTGACTTTTAAACTTCTTCACGAAACCCTCCCCCCCCCAAACAAAAACTTGGAAAGAACTTTTACCCAAACTACATTTCCTCAACTGGACTCAAGCCCGGGGGAAAAGGAACCAAAACCCCCAAAAAACCAGCCTACAAATGCCCCTATGAAAAAACCTCAACGCATATCGGGGCCCATAAATTTTAAAACCCAAAAGGGGCCTCCAAAAGCCCCAAACCCGTCCTCGCCCCCCAAAAGCCAAAAAACCAAAAAGAGGGAAAGCATACATTGGAAATAAACAAAACATAAAGGGAAAGTAAACCCGGGGCCCCCATAAGGGTAAAAAGGGGGCACATAATCCTAGGGGCCAAATGAAAAAAAGCATGGGTTCCCCCAAGGAAAAATATAAAGCTTTCCCAGCTTGTAGGAAAACCCCTTTGGTGGAAAAAAAAAGAAGCCCCGAATTAGCCCAAGGATCCCCAAAAACCCTTTCCCCCCAAGAATTGCCAAAATATGAGAAAAGTATCATTTTAACTTCTTAAGGGGTATTCGGGGGCCAGTTTTGCTCCGGGAACATTTTAAAGCCATTTTAAGGGGCGGCTTCCCTGTACCCTTTCAATTTTGGCGGTTTGCCCCCCCTGTGTTTTAAAAGGGCTAAATTTTAAATAACCCGAAAAAAAAAGGGAAGTTTAATCTCCAAGCCTTAAAACCAAAAAGATGGGCCCCCCAAGGAGTCGACGGCAACTGGGGTTTCAACTCCAAGCCCCCGGACTTTGGTTTTACCCATAAGCTTAAAAGGCCACCCCCAAAAAAGGAGGGGACCCATAATGGAAACTCAACCCCAGGTTGGGGAACGCAGAATTGGAAAACCACCGGGTGCCTCAAAGGAAAACTGCCTTTGACTGTCGGACCCTTAAATGGGCCCCCAAAGCCTTTAAAAAGGGGAGGGAAAAGATTCCAAACACCCTATTTGACTTTCCAAAAGGGGAACATTACCCCCTCTTTTAGAACTTCCAGCTTTAAATGAAACCATATTTTCCACAGAGGGTTCAACTCTTTAAAAAGGGGACAAAACCCACAGGTTAATTGGGTGGTTGTAAAAACTAACTCACTGGTCCACATCCCCCCCCCCCAAAAAAAAGTTGGAACTTCTAAAAGAAATTAAAACCCAAATGGGGGACCTTGGCCCCCTGAAAAAAAAAAGTGGAAACCCCCTTCAAATGCCCTATGAAAAGGGTGCATGGACAGGAACCCCTAAAAAAGACCCCCACAAAAAATAGCTGGGGGCCCCCCCAGCCTTAAAAACCAAAAGGGGGGGAAAAGCTTTTACTTGAAAAAAAAAAAAGGGAACCCCCTACATTTTTAAAAAAAAAATCCACTAAAAACAAAAGGTTTTGGGGAAAAAACCTGGGGCCCAAAAAAGGTTTTTTACATTTTGGCCTTGGAAACTCAAAATTGCTAAATTGTAAAAGAAAAAAAAAATTGCCCACGACTTTGAAATACTCAGACGGGTTAGTAAAACTTACCCCTTCCCCAAAGGAGAGAAAACATCCCACCGGGTGTACCCCCGGGACATCTCAAATGGGGGGAAAACCCCCAAAGCTAAAAAAAGATAAGGGACCATTGCCCCCTTGTGCCAGTTGAGGAAAAACCCCCAGTTTTTAATTCAGCCTTCCCCGGTCTCCCCAAAGGAGGGGCCCAATGGGGCCCACTAAAAGGGGGCCTTCACCCGGTAATTTCCCGCCCCATAAAACAATCACCAAACATGGAGAGGACTAAACTTAAACAAAAATAGGGGTTTGGAAAAGGGAAGTTTTAAAGGGGAAGACTCCTTTTTGTTTGGGGTTTTTTAAAATCCCGGCCTTTGTGGGGAAAAGGGCACCTCCCCTCCCTTTGTTCAAGGGAAAAAAACCCCCCTGGGTTTTGAAAAAATTCCAGTTTTAAACCCAATTCCGGGGGTTTAAAACGGGTTTTGGACAGAACCCACGGGGTTAAGGTGGCTTTTAATAACCCCACAATTTAATGGCCTTCCCCCCTTTTTTTTTTGGCCTATTTAAAAAAGGAACAGGGGAACCTAAAATTTAATATAAATATATAAATATAAATATTTAAAATAGAAAAAGCTTAAGGGGTAAATTAAAACCCAAAAATTTTGCTTTGGGGAAAAACAAGGGAACCCCCAACTCCATTATGGAATAAAGACGAAAAAGGGATAAGGGTTGAAGGGCCTTTTCCACCAAATTTCTAAATTTAAAAAACCTTCAATTGCCCACCTACAAAAGGGGATTCCCCAGACTGGGACATTTTCCCTGACTTTTTTAAAAATGTAAAAGTTTCATGACCAGACATTGAGTTGGAAGACCCCAAAAGCCCAAAAAAGGAAAAGGGATAAAATTGATATCCCAGATTGAAGAAACTAGCTTATTAGCCAATTGCTAGGGTGGGCCCGCTAAAATTTCCAACCCAAAAGGCTTTAAAAATCCAAACCCAAAAAAAAGGAAGGATTAAACCAGAGGAAAAAAAAGGGGCGTGCTTAGTTTATCCCAGAACCCCCTATCTTAAAAAAGGCCAGGACAGAATCCTGATTTTAAAAAAAATCAACCTTGGGGGGGAGACATTTACCCAATTTTTGGGATGGGGAAAGGCACCAAATAAGGGGGCCAAAATTTTTCAAAAAGGGGGGAAAAAAATTTTGGGCAGCATTCCTTAAATCCAAAAACCCAAACCCTTAAAACCTTTTTTAAATTAAAAAAATTTTATATAAAAAAAAAATAATTTTTTAAACAGAAAAAGGGATTTTTCAATAAATGTTTTCTTTAATTGGCAAAAACCATCATTTGGGTAAAAGGCAAAAAAAGGGTGCTTAAGCCCCCCAGCCAATAAAATCTTGTCCGTTTTTTCCAAAAAAACAAAGGCCCCCCCATTAAAAAAACCCATCTTTTTTGTGTGTCTGAACAGACAGTGAGTGGCAAAATCCTTTTTAAATTGAGCAAAAAAAGGCTAAATTAAAATTAACCATGGAAACTTTTTGCTAATTTGAGGGGGTCAGAAAAAAAGTTTAAAATGAAATAACTGGGGGGGAAACAATAAATCAAGATTCATTTATGAAAATTCTTTTTTTTAGGGGACCAGAAATTCCTGGTTTTGTATATAAAGGCTTTTGCCAAAAAAAATTTTGCCCTAATATTTTTTCCCCTTAATGGAAAAAAAAAACATCGGAAGCCAAATCAAAAAAAAACGGGATTTTCAAAAAAACAAAGTAAAAAAAAAAACATTTTTTCCCCCCCGGGGGGTTTCCCAACTCAATGATGCTTCTTTTAGGCAGTTTTTGGGAAAACTCGGGTTGAGTCCCCTGTTTAACAAACTTGGGCCTTGCTTGGCCCCCCCATTCGGAGTGGGGGTATCTGCGGAAACCCCTTACATAGTCTTTCTTCTTGAGGGCCTGAAGCAGAAGCAGTTCAAGTGTTCAGGCCTAAATTTTTTCTTTTTATTTAAACCATTTTTAACTTCTAAGCCCCTTAAATTTTTTTCATTCTATGTCAAAAAGTTAAAATTTGTTACTTGTAAACAAATAATCAAAATTTTTTATTTTACTTTTCCCGTGGGCCCCCACCCCACCTTCTGGTTTTTTTTGGTTTTATTTAATAGATTTCCCTGTCGGACTTTTTCCTCTTTTTTCTTTTTTAATTGCCCAAAAATACTCTTAAATAAAGGGTTTCCCCGATGCAGAGAATTCCAAATCCTGTGTTTCCCCCAGGAGTTTGGGTACTCTAGGGCTTTCCCCCCTGGGAGCAGGTTTTCCCCATTCAGGGAGCTGGAATCTTCACCTAGGAGCCTGGGCTTACCTTGTTCTGGACCATTGTTTTGGGGGGTGTTTCGGGAAACCATATTGCCTAATTCCTGGCCTAAATTCCTATTTTAAAAACCTGACGGGCCACAGTTCGGCCCCACCAAAAACTTCAAAATCGGGTTTTCAAATCTGAAACCCCCCCCCATTCTAAGGGCCTAGGGCTAGCTTCAAAATTTTTCTAAATTTTTTCCTACCTTCGGGTTTTGCCCAAACCTATTATGGGTTTTAAAGGTTATTCCCCTGGCTTCCCCCCAGGGTTTTTTTTAAAACTACCAAAATTTCCCATAAAGTCAAATTTTTTTAAAAAAGATTAGGAAACTTTTTTCCCCCAGAAGGTTTGGAACCTTTTCTAAAATTGTTGATTGTTTTCAGAATCCATTGGGTCCCTAACCCCCCATTTTAAAACCCTACTTCAAGGGTTTGATTCCTTTTAAAAAACCTTTGCAGCCTGCCTTTCTGGGGCCTGGGCTTAAGGCTTCTTGCTAAACTTCCTCCCCCTGTAAAAGGGGGGAAATGGGATGGTTTTATTCGAGCCTTGGCAATGGGGTTTTAAAAAATTTAAAAAATATAAAGCTAATTATGCAAACGAAAAGGGATTTCTAGGTAAAAATAAAGTTTTAAAGGTTTAGCATTGGCTAACAAGTTGGCCTTTAAAGGGTTTTTTCAGACCTTTTGGGGGGCCACCCAGAACACCAAAGAAACCGGTTAAAAAGTAAAGGGACTTTTTTCGGGATTTGGGGCAATGGGAAAGGTTTAAAAAAAAATGGAAAAAAATAAACATCAAATGTAAAAGTTTTTTCAATGACTTTCCTTTAAAATTACCAAGCACTTACCCTTTAGCCGCCCCTTTGGGGGAAAGATTGCTCTTCATGCAAAAAACTGGGACCTCATAACCCAGGACAAATGGGTTTTAAATATAGTGTCCCAGGGAATACAGATTTCATTTCCACATGCTGCCAACACCAAACAGGTGGCCAGACCTGCCCCCAAATCAGTGGGCAGAGGCTCACAAACAAGTACTTTCCCTCTTAAACATGGGGGCTATCCAACCGGTACCAGAACAGGAAAAGGGACAAGGTTTCTCTTCCAGGCTTTTCCTGGTACCCAGAAAAGACAAATCATGGTGTCCAATTCTGGACCTGTCTACTGTAAACACCTTTCAGGGCATTCCAAAATTCAAGATGCTGACTCTTCACCAGTTACTTCCTATGCTAGGCAAAGATGCCTGGTTGGCAACTCTAGATTTAAATGTAGATGTTCGAGTGTATTCACTGTTGCAGTCCTGGTTACCTTCCCTCCAGCCCCCTGTTTTTCTCTGACTATACCTCTACTTTCTTTTACTATGCTTAAAAGCCTTTTTGGTGCATTTGCTTTAGGGTGCAGGTACAGTTTTGTATTTTTAATTTTATTTGCTCCCCATTTGGGGGGCACCTGACATCTGGGGCAAGAAAAACTGATGTAATGGCGTCGGCTGCATGTTTTATACCCCTGATGACCTGACGTCATGGAAGAAGGGACAGCAACCGACGCAGGACCCAAGACTTTGTTAATCAGGCTGACTGAGGGCAACCTGCAGCTTATTACCCAAATGTGTAATGACTGCAACAGTGAATACACTCGAACATCTATATTTATGGTAAGTGTACACAACTATACTTTCTTCTGAAGGCGACATAAGGATCTGTATTTGGTCTATTAATTTTCCAGTTTTCTTTCCAAATTTCTCTAACAGAGGTGGGAGGTGAAATATATGCTTCATTTGGTGTATGTACACAGAGAACTTTGATTTTTCCTCCATAGAACAACAACAATTAAGGAAATCTGATTTTTTTTTTTTCCTTTTCAAAGACTAAGTTGGGTCAATCTGTCCCTGAAGTAACTTTAGCTAGGCGGCTCACTGATTCCATTTCTCAGGTTTATAAGGAAAAAGGTTTTCCATTACCAAGACCCCAAAAGGCTCATTCCACATGATCTGTTTCCACTTCTTCCACCTTCTTTTCATGAACTTCAGTAGATGACATTTGTGCATCTGCCACTTGGTCTAGTGCTCATACTTTTATTCCTCATTACAAATTGGATATTTTTTCTAGAGACAGAGCAGCATTTCATTCTGCCGTACTCAAGAATACCCTTCCATGATGACCATCCTTGCTTTCAAGCAGCTGGGGACTCTGTCCTAATTGTTGAGGAATGGACAAAAAAGACAGATATAAAAGTTATGTACTCACCATAACAATGCATCTGTGTCTTTTTTTTCATCCTTCTTCAACCTCCTCTTCCATTTGTGGAAGATGTGTACATGGATTCCTAGTATTTTCTTTGATTAAGCTCCAGATGCTCTTCACTCCTATCTCTAGAGTGTTAATAGCAATTTTCTGGTCTGTTTTATATACCTTTTGTTATTTACTGCTTACATATAAAGACCAAGGAGACAAACGATCTGAGGTAATATGGGGTTTGGAGGAGATTATGGGAAAGGGGAGGAGCTTGAAGTGCAGATCCAAAGTGTGAGAAGTGGCCAAAGTCAGATCCAAAACCCAAATGTTGAGGAAGGACAGCACCGATGCATCATTATAGTAAGTACATAACTTTTGTTTAAAGAAAACCTCCCAGATCTTTATCACTTTCATCCCTATAAACTCCCACATGAATACTATCTGTTCGTGGAGACTTCCTTGTTGATTGGTTATATGTCACCATTTTTATTTCCTCCCTCCCTATCTTACAGTATTATTTTTTGAGCCTCATCTTCTAACTTTGGGATTAAGTATTCCATAAATATTTCCATTTGTCCCTTTTCTTGGTTCCCCATTCCTCTGTTTTATACATATTTTCATAGACTTTCTGAAATCTCAGTAATACCTCTGTAGGATTTTTCCTTGTCATAGGGCTAAGTTGTTTTCTTGTCATAGGCTACCTAGATTTGTTAACATCCTTTTCTACATTCTTTTGCAAAGTTGTTTGAGTTTTTGTGCTCTGGAGTTATCAAAAATAATTGCTTCACAGCAACCTTTCTAAAGTTATGCATATTATCCAAATACTGTAGTTTCCCCATAGTACTCACCAATTGCTCATGTTGTTGCCGGAGTCTCCCCTTGTTCTTCAATACGTTGACCTTTGACAGGAAATTCCCATTTTCCCATATCTTTCTGTCTGATTTCTAGTTTTAAGCACTTTCATTTAATCCATTTCCCCAGCTCTCCTTTTTGGAGAAATGCTTGTCTGAATAACTCTGGAATCATTTCCACTTCCCATTCCTTAAATTCCTCTTTCAAAGAAAAAAATAAATAAAAAAATAAGAAAGTGCAGGCATCTCATTTTTAATTAATGAGGTTGCAGCTTTATTTTAGTCCTTGTTTGTACATGATCTGAAATGGTTATCAGGTGTGTTTCAATGCTTTCATACCCATGTGAATGTTAAATGTAATTTCTATCCAGTCTAATCCAGTTGTACCTTGGGGAGGTGAATGTAAATTCTGGCCAAGTTCCTGCTAGTAGTTTCACATCTTCCATTCTAAATATTCTCACTTATTTCTTAAAAAGTCTACCCTATCATTTTATTTTCCCTTCTAGGTCCCCCTGATATATCCTCACTATTACAAATCAGGTTCCAATCCCCACCATGTCGAAAATTAAGTATCACTTAAGACATACGTACGTATACATTGCCAAAAAAGAAAAAGACATTAACACTTTTTTCCATTTTACAACCGTCTTTCAGTCCAACATTAAAAAAATTGCTCAGTTCCTGACTTCCTTTAAACCTCAATCCTCCTCCTCAACATTACTCTGCCATGTATAGTTGCCACATATTCCATTTATTTCTATGTAATTTACTTCTTGCATTTTCTAAAGATCCGTCTTCCAATTTTTTATCAGTATTAACAATATTCAGGACTTTAAATACAGTTGGTTTAGATTTTGAATTCCATTTTCTAGTTGGCAGCCAACAGAATGAAACTTAAGGCCTTACTTTTTCTAGTCAATTTGGGTCCTGTGTCCCAGCTCAAAATTAATAATCTCCTTAGTTACAGCCATTTGTTCCCCCAATATTTCTTCTCCTCTCTGGAGAGTTTTTAAAATCTGCCAACTTGCTGTGGTTCAAAAATCGTTCCCGGTCACCTCTTCCCCATCAGACTACCAACATTTACGATCTACTAAAGGAAATTTTCTGTGAAGTCTGCTTGTAATATAAAACTGCCTATGCAAACACTTCCAAGCAACAACCCTAAACATAATAGACTTACATACATAGCAGTCATACACAAGTCCTCCCATTATAAATTACTTTTCCACTCTTCGCCAATCTTTTCAAATATTCTCTGACTCATTTTATAGTTATCCTGCAGTACATGCAGTATGTTATATGCCCTACTAATTATCCTTTATTAACAGCAGGCTCCTTTTCTAGATTTGACTAAAAAAATTGAGCAGGTCTTTCACTTAGTCCTCCTCTATCCCTTTCTCTTTGTCTATACTCTGTCAGTCATTGATAGGGAAGGTGTTGTAATCTGAGTCCAAACAACTTTTTGACATTATCCCACTCTATTACTTTTTCCTCTCTATTTATTTAATGTTTCTCATATTGATCATTGCTGCAGTAGCTTTAGCTATATGGATTATATTCTGCAAATAATACAACAGTTGGACAGCTTCCAAAGCTTCAGGGCACTTCCACATGCCCAAACTGCCAAGCAACTTAAGCTGAGCTGACTAAAAGACAAGTTTCACACAAAGCCCTCCTAATCTTTACTGCTGCTGCTGAAGAGGATGCTCTTCTGAGGATTGATAGTCACATTGTGCTTTCCTTTGCTGGTCAAATAAGTTCCCTTTGGGGAAAAAAACTTCCATTTTCTTAATTTTGTTGATGTTTTACTTTCCTGTTCAGGAGAGCTATTTTGATGCTAGGAATGTGGTGTTTTAATGGACTGTCTCAAGACTGTAGCATGCTTTTTAATGTAGCACTCTTTTTTTTTTTTTTTTTTTTTTTTCCTGTTAGTTTAACAGTAGTGTCAAATAGCTAAACGTTTTTCTGTGGAGACATTTATTTTTCTTTTGTGGAGCTGGCATATTGTTTTAAAGTCCTTTTAATGTGATTTTTCCTGTCAAAAAAAGTAATTTTTGTGGACCTCTAGTTTTTACCAGCAATTGCTGCTGCTTTTCCCTTGGAAAGGGGCATCATTTTCGGCTTGACCATGGACCACATTTCCAGTCCCATAGTCAGTTCTCCATCCAGCTACAAAAAGAAAATGTTAAGCAAACACCATTTGCCACCACAACAGGCTAGCAGTTTGCCTTAGCCGCAGATGGATGACTCTGCTGTGGCTGTTTGTTGTACCTCAGACCACTCATTTTTTAAATCCAGATCCCTCTGGTTTAGCACCTACAGCTACTATGGATAAGGGATTAGCCATGTCCTCTCAGTGGGCAAGGAAGAGCCACTCTTGTTGACCCTGGGAGAGGTTACAGTTCAGGTGCCCTTATTGTGTCAGAATGTTGTGCCCATCCCTAGGGAAGCAGGGTTGGCCCAATTTTTCCTCAAAGAGAAACAGAAAACCAAGCATGTATTTACTCCTTTTCTTTGGATAGGAGTAGATTACTGTGTCTGGCTCAGGGGTTAATTCATGCTATTGATCATTCTTATAAAGAAAGAGGGATTCCTCTTTTCCTGAAGAGATTCAAGTTTCTGAGGGAAGATGAAGGGATGAATGCAGTTTTTTACCTCTGGTTTCTAATTCAGATTCAGAGTAGAGATCAGTTTCTGATTCTGCCTATGTGGGGGGGGGGGGGTCTCTTTTTCTGAGACTTGCTAGAATGTGCCACTGTTTTCAGTGGGAGAACACTGAGGTTTCTCTGTCCCTCAGAAGATACTATATGTTGTTACAGAATAATTTTCTAGAACCTGCACTCGTTCATCCT
Organism: Protopterus annectens; assembly: GCF_019279795.1. Lineage (NCBI taxonomy): Eukaryota > Metazoa > Chordata > Ceratodontiformes > Protopteridae > Protopterus > Protopterus annectens. The sequence continues at coordinate 1,407,407,613 of NC_056728.1, read as the reverse complement.
TTTCAGTCTGCTTTAGAGGATGTGCGTTACTGCCTGCTATTGTCCTGGTAGTCAGCCAGCTGCCCCTAAAAAGGTAGAAAGGATATTTTAAGTTCCTCAGTCTTTTAAATTTTTGTGCACTATTCCCAAACCCGACCCAGCAGCTATAGATTTAGTTGATCCCTCTGCTGCTAAGCACTTGGTTATTTCCAATCCTACTCTTTCTGATAAGGATTGGGAGGTTGGCATAATGGTTAAAGTGTTTACCTTGCTAACATGAGGTGCAGGGTTTGATTCTCACTTTGAATAATTAACTAGGTGTTAGCCTAGTACTAATCTATAGTAGTGGGATGTTGGCATAATGGTTAAGGTGTTTACCTTACAGACACAAGGTGCAGAGTTTGATTCTCACATGAGGTAATTGGCTAGGCTTAAAGTGGCCCACAAAGGCATTTAGCCTAGTACTAATCTAGGAATAGGAAAATTATTGATAGGTATGGGGAAAAAATTGTATACTTCTGCAACTTTGTTTTGCAGAATTTTGAATCATTGGGCTCATACGTTAAAGTTCTGACAAATTGTGAAAGTATGGGGAATGTTTTATCTGTAGTTTCGTCTTGTGAAGAAAAATCTGCTTTAAATGACTTAGGTTCTTCTATTCCACAGGTCACTGCACATTATTTGCAGTGTGTGTGTGTGTGTGTGTGTGTGTGTGTGTGTCTGTCTGTCTGTCTGTGTGTGACTGACACACTTACACTTTTTCCAGAGCTATGGACACTGATACTGTTTAGAAATTTGTATGGCTGCATTCTCAGAACCTCCCAAATGATGTTAAAAATTAGATTTTAAATTCTCCCTTGGAGAGAGATGGTCTTTGGCCCCTCTGCTGCAGAGGTGATCAAAAAGTGTGACAAAAGGGGCAAGCTGATCCAGGGAATGTGTAAGATATTTCTGCCCTCCTTTTCCAAATTCTCCAAGGGATTTTATCTCCTCATTCCATTTTGGCAAAAAGCAGACTAAACAGTCTTAACAAAATGTATATAACAACACATTTAAGAAGAAATGCAAAGGGGGTTTCAAAAAGAAGTTTTAAACATTCCAAAACCAAGGACAGTCCATGTCTGAATTGACTGTTCAAGAAACCTTGTGACTCCCTTCCACCCTGGCCTCTTTTTTTCTTCCAGAAAGTCTGAATCTCCATTTTTCTCTTTGACAGATTGTTTCAGACAAATGGGTTCTGAAAATCATTCATCAGGGTGACATTTGGCAGAAGGAGGAAATTCCTCTTTTCCGGGGGTGGGGGGTCATTCCTCATCCTGCAGATCAGACATTTTGTTTACACTTTTTCTTCATCACATGCTGTACCATGGAGTCAGAGAATCAGTCCCAGGTGAGGAAGGGTTTTTATTCAAGGATTTTCCTAGTGTCAAAGAAAGAAAATGCTTGGAGACCAGTTCTGGCTCTTTCTTTTAACTCATTAACCCCGAGTACCGTCTCACAGTGCCTCTGTGCTTAGATCCGAGCACGTTGTGAGATGGTGGTAATTGTATGCAGTTACATCCAAGTCCCTTCCACAAGCACATTTAACTTTACAGCTGTGTTGTAGCTCCACTGTTAAAAAATAAGGTGAAAAAGTACCTGAACTTTTTCAGGTACTTTCTCAACTTACTTTTCAGTGTGGAGCTACCTAATGTTTATATTAGACTTTTCTGAGAAAATTTGCTGTGAATACAAGTAACTACAGTAAGGCAATTCTCCATGCAAGTGGGGTGGCAGCCACTTGGTTCCATTTCAAGCCACACTTGCATAAGACTGCTTAAAAGTTTAATATTAATAAACCTATTACGTTTAATAAAGGCATGTATGGCTTACGTTTGAGTTGGCTGTTAAAACTAGGTTAAGAGAGTTTCCTTGCTTGTGAGTTTCCGTTGGGTTGTTGAGACCGAGGGAATCTTGTTAACTTCACTGTCATGCATTTTATTCCTTTGTCAGTGTAACTTATGTCTATGTAAAAAAACTGTTTGGACGGAGAAAACACTACCTCTTCCCACCCTTTCGCAAACATGGTGGAAACGTTTTCCAAACCATTACTTCAGTCATCACTGTCATAGTTCAGCTATCCCCTTTGAACAGAAAAGTCATCAACAAATCTCATTACTGGAACGCTAAAAAAAAAAGATGATGGCAAGAACAATGCATTAAATTAGAAAACTGGCGTCTCCTTTCGCCAAGACAAAAAATGGCGACTTTTACCCAAGAGAAGGCCATAGGGCCAATTACGAAAGGGATTATTATGTACTCCATGTATTCTAGTGTATCGGAAGCTGCAATTCTTCAAAACTGTTGTTTGCCTGCCTTTGGAGGTGTGGCAGGGAAAAGGGGGTATGGTTAGAAGTATAGTTTTACAGAGATGCTGAAAGATCGGATAACCAACAGTAGGAGAGTAAGATGGGAATTGGTTGGTTATATGGATCACAGGAGTAGGAACTGTACCTGAAGCAGGTAAGTAGTAGGTGCATAATAGCAAAATAAAACTGGTATTTGTATGTTGTTTTATTATGTGTCCTGTCAGTATTAAGAGTGTAGTTATAATTCTTTTGCAGGGGCATGTGAATGTAAATACTGTATGCATGTAGTAAGTTTGCTTCCATCATAAGGCATTCGTGCCTCCAGTATTACTAATGAATTTTACTGTATAAATTGAAATAAGGCATTCTTGCTACGATGTCTGTGTCCAGATTCCCTGAGCAACCATGCTAATTAAATCAAACACTGCTTACTGACTGTAGCTGCCTGCTCAGTCCCATTTTAGCTCTCAAGGGACCTGTAACATTATATAGTAGCTGGTAATATATTAGCTTACTGATCATTTCCTCTACTTAATTTGATCTCTGCATCTCTAATGGGAGACATTGTGGCTTCCCCTCCCTTACTAATGTTTCACATCACCTAGCAGTTTACTGTGCACCTTCAATTCTGCAGAAACACATGGACTGTTTAGGTCACTTCATTTATATTTGTGCTAATTTATCTGATCTTGGTGTAATTTGTGGTTAATGTGTTTAGCGGAAACAGTTTATTCTCAAGGTTGTCTTTTCTGAAGCTTTGAATGGGGCATATTATTAATAGTAATAGTGTTACTATCACCAGTGGAGTTAGATTTTTCCACTACCAGGGTGCTTACTGTAGGAAATAACGTACATTCTGTAGATAATCAGACCAGCATTTTAGTTCTGTTTTATATTAAATTACATTACCAGAAGAAGAGTAGACATCATTGTCCCTGTGGTTTTGAATTCACTGTGGAGCAAAGAATACCCATTACCCATGCAGAGCTATGCACAGGCATACAGTCTCCTTAATTAAATCCACTAGAAAGCCCTGTAATGTTCCTTGAAGTTGTACTGTACCTTTCCCATAACATCTATAAACAATGGAGCAGTTTTGCCAGAGAAGATACAATGGCATACTTGCTGACATTCTGTCTAGGGTTTATGTACCATGTGCCTGCTTTTTGATTTTGTTGAGTACATTTTGGATTATTACTCATTTATGCAGGTGGGGTAATGCTGCCTGTGAGAATGTCTTGGGGGAGTGATGTTGGGGTTATTTATCTTACTGTATATTGTTTACTTTCATTTACTGCTTCTGCATGCTTGTTTCCATACATATTTCTTTGAAAATGGTTTTAAGCACAGCTGGTACTTAGGTCTATAAGTCACAGTGTATAAATTCACTTTGTTGGGAAGTCATTTTGCTTCATACAAGGCTACAGTGTCCTAACTTGAAATGTTATGTTTGCTAATCTATGTAAGCATTATGAACAGATGCTTTTAGCTGACATACACTGATTCCTCACCCCATTTTTCCAGCAACATTTTGTATTTGGGGCAGTAAAAACAAGACAATTTAATAAATATATATGTATGTGAGTGTTCAGTGAAGTTCTGTTTGTTTTGGATCCAACTGAGCTATATGTTTCTATATTTTGGGTTTTGCCAAATTGCTTAATTTGGTTATGGTCATTGATTGGGTCAGGCAGTATAGCTGTTTTAGCTACATATGTTGAATTGTTAGTCAATAGCCAGTGTAGTGTAGTGTAGTTTCTTTTCTGATGTTCATAGGTGTGTACTAGGCTAATGGCCCTGGGGCCTTTACAAGCCTAGCCATAGGATTACCCTGGCATCGTACCACCCAACCTTAGCTCCCAGTGTCTCTGTCGAGTAGAGTCACTGGAGTTATCCCCAGGGTGAATTTTCTATTTCCCATCCACTCATCGAGATTTCTGTTGAAGAGGGTCAGCAAGGTGCTCTGCTTGACATGTATGGGAAATCTATTCCATAGTATGGGCAGTCTCTGGGTTATGAACCTGTCCTCCAGTATGTTCTGTTGATTGTAGTAATGAGGTTGAGGTCTCTGGAGCATGTGGTGCAGAGGGATTGGGATTTGGTTAGATGTAGCATTTCTAACAGAGCTGGGTCAGACATGGCTTTGTAAGTCAAGCACAGATCGCCTCGAAGTAGGCGATATGAGACAGAGAATAGTTGGAGTTTTTTTGAGTCTGCCCATATAGGACAAGTGTTTAAGGCCTAGTATCCTCTTTGTGAGGTACTTTTGCGGCCTCTCCAGTTGTTGCTGGTGTCTAGTGAGGTACAATACCAAATGGGGCATTGTACTTAATGATTGGCCTAATGAGGGAAGAGTAGAGGGAGACAATGACCTCTTTCTTCCTTGATGCAAAACCCTTAGTAATGAGATGTGCCATATAGAAGGACATTCTGACCACAGTGGCAATGTGGTGATCAAAACAGAGGTTGCTGTCAACCTGTGTTCCCAGATGTGTTATAATACCTTCCGTGTTCAGTGGACTACCATCGATGTGGTAATTCATGGGAACTGTTTTTTTCCCAAAGGGGATAATGACACATGTTTTGTCTTAGTAGGTAGGTTCATACATTAGTTTACAGAATCTGAAAAGAATAATTATTATGCTTTGTTTACGTTTTGTTATATTTTAATAAGGGAAATTCTATATTCATATTGTCATGAATAATGTTCTTGACAGAGATGTAAGCCAATATATAGTGTTTTCTAGGATTTTTGTATTGTCATCAGCATTATTTGAGGATAACAATAAGTAGAGGTTTGCTGTATTTAATTTTATGATAGATATCGGTATTTCAAACTTTCAAAAATTTGTAGGAATTTCTTATTATTTTGCCATGGCACACTGGTTTGTAATATGGTTATTCTTCCTGCTTATTTACTTATGCAGTCAATTCATGTTATGCTGTATCCTTTGCGTCTTTTGGCTTTTCCCGATTAGGGGTCGCCACAGCAGAACTCCGGTCCGCTAATGATTGGCAGTTGATTTTTACATAGCGGCTTGCCAGGCCTGACGCACAACCTTCAACAAAGGTACGCCCATTCACGCATGTCTCCACGCAGAAGACGCTCTAGCTGAGAATCGAACCGGACAGTGTCTTACTGTGAGGCTACAACGCTACCGCAGCACCACCACCACGGGTATGTTATGCTGTATCCTATGGATAGTATTTTGTCATCTTTTGTATTGGGTTTAAGCCAAGTTTACATTATAGCAAGTCTAAAATATCTTTATGCCTGGGGAGCAGTCCTGTCTCAGGGGTATTACACTGTGAAGAATAGAACATGGATTGGGTTGTATAGCTTCACAATGGAAGCGACTTTTGAGTACATTTATCTGTGATGGAGGTTGGAGAAGAATTTTTTTTATATTACTATTACTGTGGGGTATTTTTGATGAATATTCATTTGCAAGCTGCCAAGTGCTATTTATGGAAGTGTTTGTGTGTGACATTTTCTGCCAGATTTGTTTATGTGAACTGCCTTTCTGGATTTGAATAGGAATGGGTAAAGGATGCATGTTTTTGATAGTTATGTATTGTAATTTAGTATGTGTTTACTAATGATAAAGTTATCAGAAGTACTTGTAAGGAGGAGGAAAACGGCTTGGTAAATTATTCCTTTGTAGAGGAGGTAGCTGCAAAATGGCTCTGTTGTGTTACATTGCTTTTGAATGCTGCATAGTTTAATGCTTTGTTAAAAAATAATACTAGTTTAGTAAAGTTTTAATGCTTTGTTCTGCTGTTTTAGTTTGTTTTATGTGCTGTTTTACATACTGACAATGGAACATTAAACTCTATCCTCGGTTTTGTTTTGTTTCTTTCTACTGAATAATGTCTAATGTTTTATTGCTGATTTCTGGCATTACTCAACCAAATATTTTGGACAATATTTCTACCTTTTTCACTTCTGTGTGTTATTGTAACCACAGGGATGGTTAGGTGAAAACTTGAATTGCTACTTTTTGGACTAACACGGACAAACCATTAAAGTTGGACATTTCTGCTTGTATTGTATCTGTTACTCAACTGTATCTCTGCTTATACTCAGTTATCATCTGTGTCTGAGCATGCATAACTTTCAGATGATGAAATGCAGCTCATTATCACATTAACAATAGGCACAGTTCCACTATAGCACTGAGTCATTATCACTTTTCAAGTAAAACTCTCAGCAGCTGTCACTGTTGAGTAGAGGTCGTTACCACTTTAATGAATGCACAAGCCAGACTGGGGTTATTGTCTACGTGGAGTCATTTCAAGCCATCCCCCACCAGTTTCCTTCTATCATTTTTGCAATTTGTTTGATACACAGTAAAGTCCTCATTGTGGTTATATGGTTCCGAGAAGAGGCCAGTATGCATATAATTGTCTTGGAGAAGAGAATGGTCTTTTTAGAGTTGCAGGCCTTTCATAGCTTCTTTGTCTAGGGATAATTGTTATCCAAATGGACAATATGTCACTGGTTTGGTACATCAACCAACAAGGGGGAACCAACCCCCTTTGCCAACAAGCAGTGAGAGTTGAACTGTGGGCGATCTCCTCCAGCTGCTTTTTTTTTTTAGTGGTGCACATACCGGGGAGTCTGAGTGGGCAGCCAGCACAGGTATGGGACACTTCAGATGCCCACCAGCTGAAGCCCCATGCCTGTCCTCAGCATATTAGTGGAGTGGCGGTCCTTACCCTGCTTTTCCTCTTTACATGTTCCCTTTCTGTGCCCCCTTATCAGTCTGTGTGTGTAATTTGATGATGTTCATCGTGCATACAGCTACAGTCATAACAGATGGGTTTTCCTGCCGTCAGGCGGGTCCTTGGTTGGCCGAATTCCAAAGTCTAGGTCCGGTGTCGGTTGTCGTCGCTTCTTCCCTGACGTCAGTGTGACAGGGGTATAAAAGAACCAGCCGACACCATTTTCTTCAGTCTTTCTTGCCGCGCGGTGCCCGAAGCAGAAGCAGGTCGCAAGTGCCGGTCAGCCAGCTCCTGAGATTACGAAAATTTTGCAACCAAAGTCTTCTTGAAAGCTAAGTACCCCGTTGGGGAAACTTTTCTTGCCTCAGACTGATGTCAGACAAAGTTAATAATTGTATTTCATGTGGGAAGCAAATACCGCATAAGGATTTTCATTCCCTCTGCATTCCTTGCTTAGGCCCAGACCACGACGTCTCGGCCTGTCGTTTTTGTGCTACATTCAACAGACGCACCATTAAGCATCGGGCGGAGTTCGCGGAACATTATTTTGGCAAAAAATGTAATTACATTATGTCGTCGGATACTCCAACTCCAGTTTTGAGTAAAAGACGCAAAGATAAGGACCGACATACGAGGTCCACGGCTTCTACGACACCACGCCAAAGCCGACTACAGGTGGTCCGGTTCTCAGTGAGGCGCCTACGCAGTCCCTGACTACCGACGACACTTCATTGGCAGTGTCTACTGTACCCGAGGTCGCAGGCTCTTCGGCCCACACCCCGACTACCGATACCAAAGCCACTCTAGGCGGTGAAACTCAGAGTTTAGACAGGTCTGCCACCTCTCAAGGTGTCTTCAGGCCTTCCTCTTCTTTTTCCATCAAGGCTTTCACTAAGTCTAAAGCAGCCATGCATACTAAGAGACAAGCTCCACAGGGTCCTTCTCAAGGTCCCATGCCTAAAAAGCAGATGCTCAAAATGGCTGAGGATTTGATTACTCTTATCAGGAGTTCTCAACCCCCCCCCCCCGGAGAAAAGGCCCAGAGTGGAGGAAGAATCCCCCTCCTCGGACCAGGCCTCCATTATTTCAGAGCATTCTGATGACCAGGAACATTCTTACTCCCCTTTTGAAGATTCTGATGCAGAGGAGTCCATTCCCCCCCCCCCTGAGGATTACTCTTTTGGGGAAACCTTGCATACCTTGAGGGAACACTTCCACTGGGAAGGCCAAGAGTACTCAGACTCCAAGAAAAGGCTTAGGGATTTTCTCTTGCTCCCTCAGCACAGACCTCTGGCTATACCTCCTGTCTTAGACATTCTAGATGATGTGTATTCGGAGGCCTGCCTTAACCCAGACTCTTTACCTCCAGCCCCAGTCAAGCCTGACGGGTATTACCGGGTTCCTGACTCACACCAATTCCTATACAAAAGCCATGCGGCTGACCCAGAAACTATCTCACAGGGCCCCAAGGGAATTAAGGCCTCCACTGCTAAAAATCCATTACCTTCAGAGAGATTCCAGAGCTTTAGAAAGGTGGGGGGAAAATGTATACACCTCGGCCACCTTAACCATGAGGGCATTAAACTGCCAGTTCCATATGTTAAAGTGCCAACAGTTTCTGTTATCACAGTTGAGAAGCAAAATGTCACAACCTGAACAACCAGACTTGAAGGAGTTGCAGGATTTGATGCATAGTGCAGAACAAGTGGGTAAACATACCTTGCAATGTGGTTTTGATGCTTTAGAGGCCTCATGTAGAGCTGCTGTTACAGGATCAGTCATACGTAGACATGCCTGGCTCAAGGAGCAAACCTTACCAGATCATGTCAAAGCTAAATTACTAGATGACCCTCTGCAAAAAGATGTATTATTTGGTGTTAAAGCTGAGGAGGTATTAAAGAAAATGGAGGAAAAGGCTAAATCAATGCAAACAGTGAAAGATTTCCTACAGGTACAACCTCCACGTTTCAGTAGAAATTGGCCTTCCAAAAATTGGTCCTTTCCAGCCATGGACAGACCCCAAAGAGGTAGATACAGGCGCCCGAGGGGCAGAGGGCAATCTCAAGGATCATTTAGAGGCAGACAATGGCAAGCTCCTACACAAAGAGGTGGTGAGGATAGTTCACAGCCATTCAGAAAGCAAACCCAATGACTTTCCCCTTTGCATGCCAAGCAAGGCTCAAATGGCAGCACCTTTAGGTGGAAAACTGGCATTATTTTCGAAAAATTGGCTTATTGTTACAAAAGACAAACGGATCCTGGACATTATAAACAGAGGCTACAGATTCCATTTTCACACCCTTACAAAAATGAGAGGCATGCCAAACCTGCCACACAATCAAAGGGCAGAGGCACAAAGACAAATTTCAGATCTCATGGACATGAAAGCTATTCAAGAGGTACCTACACAAGAACAAGGTCAAGGTTTTTATTCCAGACTATTCCTGGTACCAAGGAAGGGAAAAGATTGGAGACCTATTTTGGACCTATCCATCCTAAACACATTTTTACTTGTGCCAAAATTCAAGATGCTCACATTACAGCAGCTTCTTCCCGTGCTGGGCAAGGAGTCTTGGCTGGTAACATTGGACCTCAAGGAGGCATACCTGCATGTCCCAATCAGACAAGATTGCAGAAGATACCTCAGATT